>NW_019385051.1:313910-429750 GCF_000671375.1 Centruroides sculpturatus | reverse complement strand
TCCCCAATTCCCTAATCGCTTAATTATTTAACTACTTCTTAAGTAGAAATAAGTCGAAACCGGTTACTTTGTACTCGAATATTTGTAGTCTCGGGAAAAAATGGAAAGACAAATTTTTATGACAAACGGATACATAAATCGTAAATTTAAGGAAAATAAATTCTACAGCTTTTTCCGTATCTTGTGCATCTCTCTCATTCATTAAATTTAGTTGTAAACGACGCTGTCGAAGTAACGGTTAATTTTTTAACATTATACAAGAATTGTACACGTTTTTTTCTACATCCCCTTAAAGATAGGACGTACGAAATCGTAATATCACCGGTTTAACATCGAAATCCGTGAGTAATATAAAATGGGAGAGCGGAATAAAAATATCAAATATTTTAATGAATTTTTTAAAACTCCTGTCGACTATACAGAACTATCGTAAAAACATACCAGTAAATTCTTATCGGTTGGGTTAAGTTATAAATCTACTCATTATTCACGTAATCGAAATATCTAGTGGGCGGGCGGCTAACAGCCCAGAACCTGTCTTTGATAGAATTGGAATCGTTATATGTGTGCAGCTTCCACTCAAGGTCGTAGGCTTCCACCGGCTAAACCGGGTGAGGTTGGTGCTCTGTAAAGCGCATGCGCAAATCTGGCTNCAATATCCTCACCTCACTGTCACCGAACAAAGGGTTGTCGATCAAAAAAGAACAATTATACAAAACAACCTTATCCCACAAACAACACTTGAACTTATCAAACAATAGGTTGCTAATCAAATATATCAACAGACAGAAATATTTAACATTAGCGAAGATCACGTAACCTGTCAGGATAATCCAGCAAGAAGCATTGATATTAGCATACATACAACAACTACCACTAATGATACTACAGGCACTTCCCCATCCATCACTGATAACTTAGACATAGATTTAGTTAATACACTCTCACTTATATTTCAGGAAACACTCACTAAATATACAGGCACAGATCCCACACAAAGACCACGAATACCGAAAATCAACATGTCAAAGGTAGTAGGAAAAACACTAAATTATGTAAACACTCTATTCTTTCAATCACCATAACAGTGTATTTCTATTAATAGGACTTATCATACTGGTGTATAAGATTACTGCAACACAGTCACACAGATTAAAATTGTTTTATTTACAATTACCTGTAAATGATAAGTCCTATTAATAGAAATACACTGTTATGGTGATTGAAAGAATAACTTATTTAAATTAAGGACATTGATGCATATTAATTATGTAAACACTCACTTACTACCAAACTACATTCGTTCAATTTCTACACTCTCAGACATTCATACATTAGTTTATGCTGGGGCAGTCACAGTAGTAACACACCATGGACTGAAAATATAATCGCAAACACACACAAAACACAATTCTATCACAAGCCTGCCTGGCAGAGAAGAATAGAAACACAAATAAATGACATTAGACAGCAATTAGGCAGGCTGACACAATACACTAAAAACAACATAACACCCAAATTAAAGAAACAACTCAAAAACATTTTCAAGAAAATTAAAACACACAAAAAACGAATACTTAACATATTTATACGGCTGCGGAGCGTGCATACACGCAAACTGCCAAATCCCCAGGGTGCCGATACCGGTCAATGTCAAATACCTGTTTAGTCGCATCACTAGTATACCTCAAAGGAGGCGACGGGGACGTTGTAGATTTTAAACGTTTCTCACCATAGCTGTAAAAATCTAAATATGTTAAACTTAATAGTCATTTGTTTTCTAACTAATTCGTTTTAGGACCAAGTGTCCTCAAAAATTTCCAAAATTTACATCTTTTCGGTCACTCTCGTTGAACTGAAAAAATTTCTGTCTTTATTACATCTAACATTACGAAGAAATCAGTCCCCACTGTACTCGGCTATAGATTGGTTAGGTTAAGCTTTTGTTTAATTTAAGTAAAATTTCGGTACTTTCTTTGTTTATGTCCCCAATTCCTAATCGCTTAATTATTTAACTACTTCTTAAGTAGAAATAAGTCGAAACCGGTTACTTTGTACTCGAATATTTGTAGTCTCGGGAAAAAATGGAAAGACAAATTTTTATGACAAACGGATACATAAATCGTAAATTTAAGGAAAATAAATTCTACAGCTTTTTCCGTATCTTGTGCATCTCTCTCATTCATTAAATTTAGTTGTAAACGACGCTGTCGAAGTAACGGTTAATTTTTTAACATTATACAAGAATTGTACACGTTTTTTTCTACATCCCCTTAAAGATAGGACGTACGAAATCGTAATATCACCGGTTTAACATCGAAATCCGTGAGTAATATAAAATGGGAGAGCGGAATAAAAATATCAAATATTTTAATGAATTTTTTAAAACTCCTGTCGACTATACAGAACTATCGTAAAAACATACCAGTAAATTCTTATCGGTTGGGTTAAGTTATAAATCTACTCATTATTCACGTAATCGAAATATCTAGTGGGCGGGCGGCTAACAGCCCAGAACCTGTCTTTGATAGAATTGGAATCGTTATATGTGTGCAGCTTCCACTCAAGGTCGTAGGCTTCCACCGGCTAAACCGGGTGAGGTTGGTGCTCTGTAAAGCGCATGCGCAAATCTGGTTTTTTGGAATCTGAAAATTTCAGAGATTCCACTCTGCCACTAATATTCGAATATACAAAAGCAATTTTTTTTCACGTATAGTATAGAAATTTGTAATAAGATACATAATGCGGTTATAATAAAATATTGTGCGATTATTTTCATATAATTAAAATTAATATTTATTTTTAGAAAATACGAGGGAAGCGGCGCTTCCACCGCTTCTAATGATGGCACGCCACTGTGTTAAAATGACACTGTAAGAAATGCAATAAACATTTAATTACTAAAGTACAGTTTTTATATAAACACAACTTAATAAAATGGCAATACACTCTTCGAAACGTTTAGTAGAAACATCTTTGTTTTAAAAGTTTTAAAAACTTAAAACAAAGATGTTTCTGCTAAACGTTTCGAAGAGTATATTGTCATTTTATTAAGTTGTGTTTATATAAAAACTGTACTTTAGTAATTAAATATTTATTGCATTTTTTACAGTGTCATTTTAACACTACTAATGTCGAATTTATTTTATAATAAAAATATTTCAAGTATTTGTGTTCTCCAATCGTTAAATTTTACCATTATCTTGCATAAAAATCTTTGTATAAAATGTGTTACTAAGACCAAATTATATACGAGAATAAATCTTATCTCTATAGTAAGTTGTTTGTGTTAATATATATTAATCTGTAGTATGAATAATGTAGGAATTTCTAAATTAAGGTACAAAACTTTTTATACCTTCACGTATTCATTTGCCTGTTGACTGGCACCAATTTTCTGCTTTATTGGTCGATGAAAACACTAATGGACATTTAAAAAAATTGTTAACAGGAACAGTCAAGCAAATAATTGGAGTCAAGATTTCATCTCGGAATCTCCTGACAAACATGAGTTCGGACCTGAGTAAAAATTTATGTTTTAACTGAAATATTACTTTAAATTCTATATAAATAAATAGTTACGAAATTGTAATTAAAAAAATATTTGTTTATAGCAAGTATTTGCACTTCCGTATCGTATACAAATAAAATCAAACCAGAACTAAAGCCGAGAAAACACTATAAGTATGAATATGTCGCACTGATCATTCAGAATTTTCATGTACTGTACCAAGCATTCTAATTCTGATAGTTTTTTGATTATAAGAATATACACCCTCCCCCATACATATATATGCACAAGATTACATATTAATGAGCCATTATAAATGCAATTAATTATTAATAATTCGTTTTAAAACACAGAAGAAATTCTACAAACATTCTTTACGTATTACATATTCGTATATCTAAGTAGATTATCTGATTACAATATACAAAAGCAACAAACCGTGTACTTTAATAAAACTGACTTATAAGTTATTTTTAAATTTTGCAATATATTTCCAGTTCCTTATTATTTAAACTGTCATTTTAAACGTTGGATTGTCACTTTACCAATCATTGAGTATTAGACAAGTCGTCGTATCCATTATTATTTAGCACAAGATGTTAAACATAAATTATGTTCCCTTTTTTCTCTTTCTGCAGCTTTATGTTACTTGTGACGAGCATAAACATGTATTCGATTACATTATAGGTGAGTGATTTATACACTATTCATTCTTTTTTAAAATTCTATAACCTTCTTTTACTTTTACAGTTGGTTCAGGACCTGCAGGATCAGTTATAGCCAATAGGATTTCTAAACTACTATCCCTTAAAGTTCTTATGTTAGAAGCGGGAGAACTGCCTCCTTTAATGTCTCAAGTTCCACTTTACCCTTTAAATTTAGCTCGAACGAGTGTCGATTGGAATTTTACAACTATACCTAGTAGAACCATAGCTCAAGGTCTTAAAAACAGGGTAGATAATTTATAGTAAAACAGTTCTAGAGAATAAATTAACGTCTGTAATTAAATCAAGTTTATTCCTATTTAGCAAAATAGAATTATAGCAGGAAAAGCTTTAGGTGGATCCACAGCTTTAAATTTTAACTTATTTGTACGTGGAAACAAAAGGGATTACGATAACTGGGCGAGACATGGCGCCATAGGTTGGGACTGGAAAAGTGTCTTTCCTTATTTTCTAAAACTCGAAGACAATCGAGATTATCATATAGTACGCAATGGTAAATCTTTCTTCAATTGTGCTAAATTGTTTTTAAATCATATAGCGATTTAATGATAATAATATACAACACAGGATATCACGGTGTTGGTGGTAATGTTGTTATACAGACACCACCATTTCATTCACCAATAACAGAAGGTTACTTAAAAGCAGCCATAGAAATTGGATATGGTAATGGAGACTTCAATGCAGAGCCTCAGGCAGGTACAGTATTTCGTAATATATATTCTATTTTTAATTTTATGTTATAAATATTACTATACGTGATCGTAAACTTACTCTGCATTGGGCGAGAAAACAAAAGGAGCTTCAAAGAACGAAGTAACGACATCACAGTCATTTTAATACTACTTTAATTAATTCAAATTTATAAAATATACAAATGTTTCAGTGTTTCAACCAGAGCAAGGAACTATTGATAGAAGAGGATGTTGGGGAGCGCTTCAAGCTTATATTAATCCTGTACGGGGTAGAAGAAATCTTTGGATCCTGACTTCAGCATTTGTTCACAAGGTAACTCATCATGTACTGTACTTATGTTTTATATAAAGGATTAAATAAATAAACTTTTATATTTATAGATATTGATCCAGAACAAATATGCTTACGGTGTTAAGTTCGAACACCGTGGACAGACCTACGAAGCTTATGCCAAACACGAAGTGATCATATCTGCTGGAGTGTTTAATTCACCGAAACTATTAATGCTATCAGGAATCGGACCAAAACGTACTTTAGAGAAGTTTGATGTAATAATTATATTATTTCCAAATTTTATCCTTTATATACAAATATAAAGTTTAACATAAATGTATTAGATTCCTATTGTAGCGGATTTACCGGTTGGAAGAAATCTTCAAGAACAGCCATCCACTTCTGGTATGACATTTGCAGCAAAATCATATACTTACTCCACAGAACGTATCACCGTACTGGATTACAATAAATTTTTAGTCAATGGCACAGGTAGGATTGAAATAAACACTGGTACACTTAATACTGCATATGTATAAAATATTGTATTTATTATTTTACTTTAGGTCCACTAACATCTTTAGGAGGAATTGACACAATTGGATTTGTAAATTCTAAATACAATGATGATCCTGGTTGGCCAGATATTGAAATGTTATGGTTTTCTTTATCAGCTGCATCGGATAATGGCGCAGTTTTAAGACACGCGGCAAACTTAAAAGAGGAAGTAAGTTTATTTTACATTTTCTTTTAGAAGTTTTATACATTATATACAAAAGGTAATGCATTTGCTTCATTTGTGTGCGACTGTATCATTACGAGAATCTCATCACATCTCTGATCAAAGAATCTTTCAAGTCTATTTCTTTTGTTCAGTATTTTGAAAAATCTCCCCTTAATTAATATTTAATTTATCAAAATTATGTAATTTTTATTTATTTTTCAGGTATGGAAGAAAATGTTCGAACCCTTTATATCGATTGACACAATAGCGTGTTTTCCGTATCCAACACGTCCAAAAAGTAGAGGATTCGTTACCATTAGATCTAGCGATCCTCACGACGATCCTCTCATTGATTTAAAATTTTATTCGAATCCCTATGACTTAAAAATTATAGTTGAAGGTAAGAGAATTATAATTTACTTGTGATGAAGGTTTATAACGTGTTGTATCATCATAATTTAATAAATTATTTAATAATTCGATTGTTAGGTTTGAAATACTGCCTGAAAATGGCATCCACGGAAGCAATGAGAAAATTTGGAGTTTATCCACTTCCAGTAAGTGTCCCCGGCTGCGAACATTATAAGAGATTCACTGATGAATATCTCGCTTGTGTAGCGACAACACTTCCATTTACAGTATATCATTACTGTGGATCGTGTAAAATGGGAAGTGTTGCCGATCCTACAACTGTGGTTGATCCAACACTCAAGTAAGTACTCTGAAAATTTATGAATATATATATTTTAATTATCTTACAATTAAAAATATTGTGATTAGTGTTTTAAGCGTGCAGAATTAAGATCTATCATTATAACTTTATCTGGTTTAAACCTTCAGAAACTCTATAAGAACATACTGTACAGTCGACCCCCCCTATAACACTGTTGATAATTCCGTTTTATATGAATTCCATGTTGTACGAGTCACTTAGATTTTACAAATGCGTGAGCCGTTCACAGCCCGACACACGTGTTTGTAAAATCTAAGTGACTCGTACAACATGGAATTCATATAAAACGGAATTATCAACAGTGTTATAGCGGGGTCGACTGTATTTCCTTCTGTAATATTAAAATCGCTCTAGTACTGTACTTAATTAAAAGTCACAACCATTAAATTACTGTAAGTTTTCTGTAGAAAAATTATCATAAACTTTTTCGACTGAGGCAGTAAAACAATAATTTTTTTATATCTTGCAGAGTTAAAGGTGTAGAAGGACTAAGAGTAGCGGATGCTTCCATAATACCATTTGTAGTAACTGGGCACTTAAACATTCCAACTTACATGATTGGGGAGAAGGCTGCTGATATGATTCTGTCTGATTTACTTCATAAACATAAACATGAACACAAATAAAATACCTTATAATTGTTCATAATTGAATAATTGCATGATTGAATAATGTATCCTTTCAGTCTAATACTTTATATAGTCAACAGAATTATCTCTAAATTATTGATTTAGTTGGAATATTTTAAGAATACGTTGATTCTAATATCATGCCACTGTTAATTAACTTAAATATACCCAATAGTTCATATAAACTTATACAATTCTCTCCTCTCTCCTGTTGCAATTTGGCAGTGGCATCCCTGTATATATATTATATTCACATACTTACTATATAAATATAGATTTCTTTGGAGAAGTAGTCTAAGTAAATTCAGACTAAGTAGTCTTTACATTAATTACTCTATTTACCAAAGAGTAATTGATGTATTACTATTATAATTAAACAATATACAGTCTTCAGGCAAAGAGTAGATACTAATGCCATATAAAATGTATATAATGCAGTTATTTTCATGTCTTTTCCTGTCATTTTTTCCTATTAACGGGAAGAGAAGAAAACGGATTGTATTTATTTTAAAATTTTTAGCGAGGGAAATCTTAAAACACACACACACATACACTTACAGACAGTTAAGTAGTCAGTGATAAATTAATTAAAATAATGGCTAACCTGAATTTGGAAATCATTCAATACGCTTATAAAAGAGACAAGGAACGTTCTTTACTTTAAAAACAGAAAGTATTAGTAGAACGATTCAATTAAAATTAAAGCATTAGCATATAATGAAATTATTGATCCAAGAAAAAAGTAAGTCAGACTTAACCTAAGATAATTTTTAATGTAAAAACCTACTTTTCGTCGATTTAAACTGCTTTATTCAGATTCTAACATAAAGAATATGCCGATAAAATAGTTTTTACTTCTTAATAAAGTCAATTCTTAAAATCCAAGTTTATACAATAAAATGCACCTTAAAATAAATAATTATAAGAAGAGAGAAATGGGAGAAGTAAGAAATTATAATTAAAATTAATACTATTAAATTCAAGGCCAGTTTATAGCGGAAATGACCTTTGTTTGTGGTTATTAACCTGACCTATATAAAGTTGTAAACGGCGAAAGTTAAGTAGAACGGTGATATACAACGACACATTTCTTTAACTAAACGAATGTTAACTTCTAACATTAATAATTATTAACGTAATAATTTACGTGTACATGTGTACAAAGAAAATTATAATAATTAAGAAATTGGAGCCATATATCAACTCATTACTCTATGATAATCAGTAAATACTTCAATGTTTTTGTTATTAAATCAACAATAAAGTTACCATCGAAATTACGGAATTAAAACAAATAATTATAACTCTATTTTGTAAAATAATAAATATTTACACTTATATTGTTTATTATTATTTCATGGGGGCGAAAGGAACACTTACCACCCTTTGGGATCGAGTAAAACATCCTCTTACACCTCCAATCAAGGGACACTTTATCTGTCTTAAAAAATCCCAAAAATTAAATAATTAAATAAAAATTTATTAATGTAATTAAAGTAAAATCTGTCGAAAATGGAAACCTGCCAAATATTCGGCTCCAGTTTACACAGGTTTTACTCTATGTGTCTCTAAGCTTTGCCATTACCTAGAAAATTTTCAGCACACTCCCACCATCATCATTTATATTGCGTTAAATATAAGGTTATTAAAATTAAATCATTATCAGCTTATAATTTTAAGAAGATCCTAATTTATAGGGCAGAAAATTATTTAGATCATCATCATTAATTTAACGTTTAATTAATTAATAATCTTTAAATCTTAAACGAATAAGTAATAAAAATAACTTCAAATTCATCGTAATTTTATATCTTTGGCATTGATTTTACTGTATGAAAAAAACGAATAATATACAAAATATTGACCTATTTAAGATCTAAAAATACATTAATATTATCATAAATTTTTATATTTGATTTAATATTATATTATACATTACTGTAACTCTATTAACTCAATTAATTGTGGTTGAGAATTTGAATAATAAGGTTACTTAATAAATTTAAACTGTGTCAATAGAGATTAATAACGTTTAATTAAACACTTCTTATGAAGATTTTTAAGTGATGTTTTCAGTTAATGAGATTAAAGATTTTCAGATTTTTCTATAAATAAGTTATTACATAATTACTCTAGTTATATATCTACAATAGATAGTGTTTAAAAGTGTCCGAATTATTAAAAAATTCGTTAATCTAGCACCCGATAATCCGGAAGAAATTCTGTCAGAGGAGGCCTTGCAAACCCTATGGCTCTTTAAATTGGCCCACGAAAAGACAATGCAGATTTCTTTTGTGCTGTACAGTACATTAGAACAATTTAGATATAGAAACAAAGACAAAGTAATAAAAATGTAATAATAAAATGTAATAAAAATACAAACTGGTCTCGGATTTCATCCGTATAACACGGTTTCTGAGATGAATTAATGACAGACAGATGAACAGACGACAGTGTGAATTTAGTTCTACAATTTTTATCAAATTGCAGCCAAATAAAAGGTGTTTTCAGATAGATGAATACGTTTCCTTTGAAATAAATGCCATACTTTTAACGTTTAAGGGTAGATTAAATACACAGCATCTACATACATACAGTCACGAATAAACATTAATTATGCAGAATACTTTTTAAGATAGAGAATAAATTTGATAAGCATTATTAGATATGCACGTTTATATATCTAAATAAATTATCTAATTATCATAAGCAAGAGCAATAAACTGTCTGCTACACTTTAATACCGACATATCTTGTTTTTAGATGTGTTCTATTTCCAGTTCCTTACTATTAATAAATTATATTTTAAACGTTCGATTGTCACTTTATCGAATGTTAAGTGTTAGTTAAGTTGCTGTATACACTCGAATCTATTTATATTAACATAAGAATGTTAAATATAAATTATGTTTCTGTGGTTTTGTTTCTGCAGCTTTGTATTATTTGTGCCGAACATAATGTATTTGATTATATTATAGGTGAGTGTTTTTTATTTCATTCATAACTATTTTTGCAATTTTAATTTAAAATATAGCTTATATTATCTATATTTAATTTAATTAGACGTTAAACCCTTTATATTTATACATAATACTTTCAATTAAAACCATTGTTACCTTTTTTTTGTTTTTGTTTTCTGAAACCGTGTCCTGTTTTATAGGGGAGACCGGGGCAAGATCGGCATGTTAAGCTTTACTTAAATTTTGTGTAATAAATACTGCTGTAAACTGAAAAAAAAGCTTTGCATATTGTCTATTGGAATGTTACCTTACTATAGAACTGGTTAAAATCAGTTTGGAAATAAAAATAATTAAAATAATTACAACTTTACAAGAAGAGAGAAATTGACGAAGTTGCCCCGGGTATAGGGGCAAGATCGGCAACTTCTCTCTTTTTGTAAAGTTGTAATTATTTTAATTATTTTTATTAAAGTTGCCCCTGGTATAGGGGCAACAGTAATGGGGCAAGATAGGCACGTATATAAAATTATGTTATTAACAATGTATAAGTTGGAATTCACTATTAAAACAAAGAAATACAAATCCAACACCCATTTAATATTATTACAACGAAATGCAAGTTCAAAGACATATATACATGAATAACAAATGCAAACATGTTTTCATTTATCATCTGTTTGATTTTTATCCTTTGCTTCTAATGTGGCTTTATGTTGCCGATCTTACCCCGCTAGTCATGATTTCGAAACATTAAGTACAACCCTGAGAACAGAATGCCAAGCCACGATCTGGCCACGTGAATAAGTTGAAGTTACATCCTTCTAACAGGAAAAGTAACTTTCGTTATCATGGAATTATAACAAAACCTGCCAATTCAATATAAATGGAAAAAAAATATTATATGGAATTGAACGAAAATGAAAATTTGCTTGATAATTCAACTACGCTTGTTGGAGAACAATAAAAACACTACACTCAACAAGCCACCAATAAAACTCAACTGCCTAACCTATAACCAAAGTCTCCTTTTAATTTGTTTTAAAAAAAAGCGCTTGACAAACTTGCCCCGCATGCCGAAGTTGCCCCGGTCTCCCCTAATTCTGGCGTAGTAAACATTAGTATTGTGTTTTATTTCAAAGACACATGGCAAGTTTTCCATCAAGTTCTTTTATTAGTTGAGCCGATACGGTACATTGTTTTGTACTCGTTTCGAGCTTTGCCCCTCTTCAGTCAACTATAATACAATAAATGTTATTACAATAGAGAACTTACATAAAAAAAAACAATGAGCACACAAACTATGTATACACACCAGAGAAAGTAAAATAACTTATTACTGACAAAGTTATATTTCTTAAAAAGTATAAAGTTGTTTATTTATCGTGAGATGGTCTTAGCCTAGAGTATAAGTATACGAAAAATTTCAATTACAAAACAGAAAGATGTAGCTTTGTTTACAGTACTTATCCTCACTTTATTGACTCGTTGATGACAGTAAAATGCTATATCAGTATCTTTTTATTTACTACAGTCGGTTCAGGAACAGCAGGATCAGTGATAGCCAACAGGATTTCGAAACTACCATCCATTAAAGTTCTTCTATTAGAAGCAGGAGAAATGGTTCCTATAACCTCTCAAGTTCCACTTTTTCCTCTAAATTTAGCTCTAACGAAATACAACTGGAATTTTACAAGTGTGCCTAGTAAAACCATAGCTCAAGGTCTTAAAAATAGGGTAAGTAATCCGTAATAAAACATTTGTACAACGTAAGCTTACCTCTGAAATTAATTTGAATTTATTCCATTCCAGCAACATGTAATTGTAGCGGGAAAAGCATTAGGTGGAAGCACAGTTTTAAATTATAATTTATTTGTGCGTGGAAACAAAAGGGATTACGACAACTGGGCAAAACATGGTGCCACAGGTTGGAATTGGGATAACGTATTTCCTTATTTTCTAAAAGTCGAAGACAATCGAGATTACCACGTAATACGTAATGGTAAATCTTTACCCTCTTTATATATAATATATAAATTTATAAAACACGAAATAATTTAATAAGAATAATACACAATACAGGCTATCACGGTGTTGGTGGAAATGTTGTTGTCAAAATTCCACCATTTCATGCACCGATAACAGAAGGTTATTTAAAAGCAGCCAAAGAAATTGGCTATGGCATTGGAGACTTCAATGCAGAGCCTCAGACAGGTACAGTACATGGAAATAAATGGTATTTAGAATATTTTAAAAAGTATTTTATTTCATATTTATATAATATGCTTATATAATGTGTTACAGTGTTTCAACCGCCTCAAGGAACCATTAATAAAGGAGCACGTTGGGGAACTCTTCAAGCATATATTAATCCTGTAAGAGGTCGAAGAAATCTTTGGATCTTAACTTCAGCATTCGTTCACAAAGTAACGTATATTATCCTATTGTTTATATATTTATTAAGGAATTTAACAAGTAAAGACGTTTTTATATTTATAGATATTGATACACAATAAACATGCTTATGGCGTTAAGTTCGAGCACAACGGAAAATTATACGAAGCTTACGCCAAACACGAAGTCATCGTATCTGCTGGAGTTTTCAATTCACCAAAACTCTTAATGCTATCAGGGATTGGACCAAAACATACTTTAGAGAAGTTTGATGTAATAAGTATATAATTTTTAACATTAGAGAGGTTACGGCCGACGTTTTCAACGCGAAAACGTGTACGTCGGACGTTCAGCGCCTCTTTCCTGTTAGTCTAGAAGTTTGACAATGGCGTTTGGAACGTCAGTGGAATCATGCTCGACGTTCCAAACGCCATTGTCAAACTTCTAGGCTAACAGGAAAGCGGCGCTGAACGTCCGACGTACACGTTTTCGCGTTGAAAACGTCGGCCACAACCTCTCTATTATCTCTTTGCATATAAAAATATAACACAAGTCTTTTAGATTCCTGTTGTAGCGGATTTACCAGTTGGACGAAATCTTCAAGAACAGCCATCTACTCTTGGTATAAATTTTGGAGCAAAAGCTTTCACTTACTCTGCTGAACGGGTTACAGTACCATATTATAATGAATTCTTAGTCAATGGCACAGGTAAGATTAAAATAAACGCTGATACACTTAACACGGGTAGGCCTATATTCAAATAATCTATTTATTCTGTTACTTTAGGTCCATTGACAGCTTTAGGAGGAATTGAAACAATTGGATTTGTAAATTCTAAATATAATGATAAACCTGATTGGCCAGATATTGAAATATTATGGATTACTTTATCGGATGCTTCGGATAAAGGAACAGTTTTAAGACACGTGGTAAATCTAAATGAAGAAGTAAGTTCATTTTATAAATTTTTTTATAAGTTTTATATAATATATACGCTGTATATATATAGGGTGTTTACTTTAACGTTTATCTAGGTGCAAAATAGATTTTTCAGAATTGCCTGAGTATATAGGCTATATATTGTGCATCAATTCGATTGCGATGTTTTCATTAAAATTAATTTCATATATTTACAAAAATAGACAAATTTTCCAAATATAAGAACAAGATTTAAATTAAAATATCTTGACAAATCGTATAGCAGCTCACATTTTCCATATCGCTAGTATAAAGTCATGTAGTTATAATGCAATGTACTGATTGGTAGTTTGGTGGTAATGTCATAAACTAACAAACAATACAGCGAAATCATTATTCTTTATGGGAAATCGAGACGAAATGCACGAATAGCAGCACGTAAATTCCGTGAACAAACTTTACTGCTTAATGGAAACTTGTACAACAGTAAAGAATTGGGATTCATATTGCCCACGAAAGTATTGGCTTAGATATCAACATGAAAACATGTTTAAAGTGTCTGCAACACTGAAATCCACCGAATTTTACGTTTCATAATATGCACCCGTTCAACTGTCATCTGCAACTGATAAAGATATAATCGGCAAAATATTATTTATTCACCTACAACACCTGAGATATTAAAGATGTCGTATATAGAGTGTGTGGAACTAACTAGCCATTGAGAAATTGGTATAATTTCTATACTTCTACAGTAAACATGATGAAAATTATCTGATATATAACTGTTAAAAAGCAATGTAGATACAAACCTTAAAATTCATGAAGGAATCGGCGCAATCCAACAATGACACGTTTTTCTCTGACCGAGATATGGATGGATGGACACTTCTCTCTGCATCCGTAACTGAACATGTGGTCATTTTAGGATCGAATAATAATTTTTGACATTTACCCGAATGGGTTGTGGAATGACGAGTCTTTTCCGTAAATTTTTGCACAACAAACACCGATTTCCATGTCTAATAGCGTGCAGCAATCAGCTCACTCCTGAACCGAAAACCATTCGGCCATCATTTGCACCACAGCGAGTGTAGCCTCTCACAGTCACTGCCTACATCACTAATTCAGGAATTATAAAACTACATTGACTTACTTACATATTGTTAAATTTTATTATAATTGCATTACAATTATAAAAGTTATTGCAATTTTTCAATGGCTAATTACTTTCCACCCACAGTCTAAAATTTATTTAAATACGTTCGTTTCATAAATTTTCTATCCATATTTATGATTTTAAAATTATATAAATTTATTATTATTATTCAGGTATGGAAAACAATGTTCGAACCCTTTACATCGATTGACACAATATCGTGTTTTTCGTATCCAACACGTCCAAAAAGTAGAGGGTTCGTTACCATCAAGTCTAGCGATCCTCATGACGATCCACTCATTGATTTCAAATTTTATTCGAATCCTTACGACTTAAAAATTGCTGTTGAAGGTAAAATATATATTTTTTTTTCTGATAAAAGTTTACAATTTATGTAGAATCATTTAATAAGTTAATAATTAGGATTGAAGTACTGCCTGAAAATGGCATCCACGGAAGCAATGAGAAAATTTGGAGTATATCCTCTTCCAGTCAGTGTTCCCGGCTGCGAACATTACAAGAGATTCACTGACGAATATCTCACTTGTGTAGCAACAACACTTCCATTTACAATATACCATTATTGTGGAACGTGTAAAATGGGAAGTGATGATGATCCTACGACTGTGGTTGATCCAATGCTCAAGTAAGTCTTCTTCGAATACTTTATAAATATGTTGTTATTTAAGGTAAATACGTAATTTGTTTATTATTAATTAAGTTCTGAAAATATCTTATTAAAATATAAGAATTTCACTGTTTACACTGAATCAGTTACAAGTCATAACACTGGAAGATAGAAAGGAGACAATATAAATTGAGTTTGACAAATGGTTTTGCCCTTATAGAAACTAGCTATGGCTGAAAACTTAAGATTATATTTAATCGTATTAAATTCAGAAATTTAATTGTTATTTATATCTTTTTCAGAGTCAAAGGAGTAAAAGGGCTAAGAGTAGCGGATGCTTCCATAATGCCATTTGTGGTAACTGGACACTTGAACATTCCAACTTACATGATTGGGGAGAAGGCTGCTGATATGATTCTCTATGATCTACTTCATAAAGATACACACGAATAAACAATAGCTTTGAAAATACCGCTATTCAGTTGTACTGTACATAATCGAATAATTTTATCACTGAACAATCATTTGTTTCCATCTAATACTTGTATTGTCTTCAGTTTCTTGATTTTGTTGGAAGCATTTTATGGCTGTTTTCTTGTTATACATAATTTGACCATAACATTTCATGTTTACAAATCAAATGTGTGCATTGGTGTCACTTTTGTTTTTGTTTTGAGTGAATCCGTAGAAAATATGAGTAATGTTGTGTTTCAGTTTAAAGTAATTCAAACACAACTTCATCATTTACAAAGAAATAAAGATCTCAGGCTTATTCTATTCAGTTTTATATCCAGAAATTGACTATAGAACGTATCCATTATGCATATGCTATTTATTACTGTTTGCAACTCACAGTGCCACGAATGCAACAATGGTAAGTTTTGGTATGAAGTTTTTCCTCTCGAAAATCTTTTCTTCATATTCAGAAATGTCAATATAGGTAATTTGATTAAGTTTCGTAAAACATATTTCATATTGTTCGAACTGGATGATGAATCGATGTAACAGTTAACATAGATAATGACGTATCTATGTTAACTGCTTAAATTATGATGAATGATGATATACGCGAGATAATTATCATACGAATGGTAACCAGTTTAACTTGTATTTATTACTATGTGAATTTTAAAAGTACAGGTATTCTTCGCTTAACTCGAGAAATTAACTGCGTTAATCAAGTAATATCTGTACACTTTTATGTAAAAATAATAAAATATTGAAAAATAAATGAAATGGCTAATTAATATTGAGGGTAGTGATGAGTTGTATAGAAAATTGTAAATGCTAATAACGAGTAAATTCTTTATTAAATCCGATACCATTCGACATATCACGAGTGACCCTTTGTAGTATTCCATTCCCTCGACTTTTCACCACCTAAATTTAATTGAATTAATCTCTCTAATACGGAAACTTCCGTGCAAAATTTCAGAAATTTTAACCAAAAGACACAGGACTTATTAAGCTTCAAATTGGATGAAGAAAATCGTTTCCCTGCATACACTAAAATCCGTACATACAGAAAAAGATCCCTCCAAACATTTCTGCATTTCTGGACGTTTCCCAAGTCCAAAAATATAAAAATCTTGAGAAATGAATTTATTTAATTTAAAATATATGCTCTCCACCTCAAATTAGTAGTGGTTTGCCCCTGTACATGATACTTTTCCTTTAACAATAGAGTCGTGCTGGTCATCTATCTACCACTTTTCAGCGGAAAAAATAACACACGAGCCAGTTGGCAAAAGGAAATAATCCCAGTAGACATTCTATGAGAAACTGGCACCTATTTAGGTTGTTAAACACTTGAATAAAATCCGGAAAACTCCATGTGAACAGCTCGTAAATGAGAAGATCAATTATAGTATTCAGAGGTTTTATCCTATCTTATCGTGAGTAAATAAACATGGGTACCAGTTTATTTACTCACTTTCTAGACGTTGACATTAATGTAAACAATTTTATCGAATATATATTCTACAATTACATGATGCTAAAGTTTCTCAGTCATTTTACAGAACTTCGAATTAGACAACAGAGCTTAATTGTTTTCGACTAAAACAAGGAGTGCTTCTTTATAATGCTATAAAGAATTGATGCATTTTTTAAAAATATATCTGAAATTCGGGTCAATGCATTTAAATTACAGAGTATAAATATATAACACAGTGGTTTTATAGTAATTGCTGTACACATGCCCTGAAGTAAAGAGTATAGAAGATATCCGTATTAGTCTACAAGAAAAACAGGACTCGTTGACATAAGAAAAAGTTAAAAACAGTTGATTAATTTTTATGAATTAATATTTAAACAACCGTGAAATTTAAATGCATAATGATATCAATAAAAACACAAAAACATAGAAAGAAATTCAATGAAAAAACAGTAGATAATGTTATTTAATTAAGTAATATGACTAGGAAATGTTATCGATTGTTCGTAATTTGTTATTTTTTAAATTAGTTTTTATTATATATTTCTTTTTAACATTGCATTTTCTATTTTTATAATACAAAAAAATAAAATAAATGAAGTTTTAAAGAAATGCCTGAAGATATAAGTGACTAAACTTTATTTTTTTTCTGCAAAATTACAGAAAACCTGTTATTATAATGTCTAGCTCTATTGATTCCATACTATTTACATCACTTACCGATTTAAAATAACGATTAAAAGAACTATTTTAATTATTAAAGTTGGATAAAATATTTAAATTGTTATGTAAACTATCAAAAATTCGTTTTTTTAATATAAAAAGTGCAACGAGATTTAAGTAGGCCAACCTTTTATATTGATACATCATAATTATCAATCAATTTAGCTTTTAAGTACTAAATAATAATATTCTGATCAACGAAGCATTAAGTCACCATAGTCGTGGGTTCGTATCCCAGTAACATTTCGATCTTTTGAGTGAACAAGAAACACTAAATTACAGTTAAAATGTCTTTACAATTTGTTCCTTTACACATCTCGTAATAACATAATTGGGCTGCAATTTTAAAAGATTCTAGTTGTCTGTCCGTCTGTCTGTCTTCCCTTAATCTAGAGAAGGGAGTAAGATACGTGATAAACAATATCATATATCAAAACAATAGAGAAAGGAGGCCACAATTGACTATACATGAACATCTAATGCAAACCTTAAATATAAATAACTCATTATAAATTAACATTAATTATATTTTAAAACGAAGAAGAAATCTTATAAACAATTATTTACATAAGAATTTGCAATTATTATAAGCAAGAGCAATAAACTGTGTACTTTAATAACACTGATATAAATATTGCTGTTTTTTATTGATGTTCTATTTCCAGTTTCTTACCATTAATAACTTGCATTTTAAACGTTCGATTGTCACTTTATCGATTGTTAAGTGTTAGACAAGTTGTCTATCCATTATTATTCAGCATACGATGTTAAATATAAATTATATTCCTGTATTTTTTTTTTCCTGAAGCTTTGTATTACCCGTGTCGACGATAAAAATGTATTCTATTATATTATAGGTGAGTAATTTTACTCTATTGTTAGTGTGAAACATTTGTTTATTTAATTAATATATAAATTTACAATCGTTTTCAATATTATATAATTCATACGTATGTTACGTGTATTTGATATAGACAGGTTATATAACACCTGGATTATATATGTCATTCACTTTAAACACGTTTATAATTAATTATTCTAGTGCTATTTATTTATTTTTTATTCGATAAACTCCTTTTACTTCTGAAGTTGGTTCAGGCTCAGCAGGATCAGTTATAGCTAATAGGATTTCTAAACTACCATCCCTTAAAGTTCTTATGTTAGAAGCGGGAGAACTGCCCCCTTAATTCTCTGAAGTTCCACTTTTTCCACAAAATTTAGCTCTAAGTAAATACAATTGGAATTTTTTTCAACTGTACCTAGTAAAACCATAGCTCAAGGTCTTAAAAACAGAGTAAGTAATTTGTCATAAACATTTCTATAGAAGAAATTTACTTCTGAAATTAATTCTCATTTATTCTCTTCCAGCAACATAGAGTTGTAGCAGGAAAAGCTTTAGGTGGATCCACAGCTTTAAATTTTTACTTATTTGTACGTGGAAACAAAAGGGATTACGACAATTGGGCAAAAAATGGTGCCACAGGTTGGAGTTGGGATAAAGTTTTTCCTTATTTTTTAAAAGTTGAAGACAATAGAGATTATCATATAGTACGCAATGGTAAATCTTTCTTCTAATTCTTACTTTATTTGTATAATATAAATCTATAAAACAAAAATAATTTAATAAGAATAATATACAACACAGGCTATCGCGGTATTGATGGAAATGTTGTTATACAGACACCACCATTTCATGCACCAGTAACAGAAGGATTTTTAAAAGCAGCCAAAGAAATTGGATTTGGTATTGGAGACTTTAATGCAGAGCCTCAGACAGGTAAGATATTTTATAACAATCGTTATTAAATTTATTATCCACTGTAAATCAAGTGTATAAAAAGATAAAACAAATATATATAATATATAAAACGTTTTAGTGTTTCAACCACAACAGGGAATCATTAATAGAGGAGCACGTTGGGGTACACTTCAAGCATATATTAATCCAGTGCGTGGTAGAAGAAATCTGTGGATCCTAACTTCAGCATTCGTTTACAAGTTATCTCATCTTGTCTTATCTTAGTGGATAAAAAACAAGAAAAGTAAATAGATATTTATATTTATAGATATTGATTTACGACAAACATGCTTATGGAGTTAAGTTCGAGCACCACGGAGAGTTGTACGAAGCTTATGCCAAACAAGAAGTGATCGTATCTGCTGGGGTATTAAATTCTCCAAAACTCTTAATGCTATCAGGAATTGGACCAAAGAATACTTTAGAGAAGTTCAATGTAATAAATATCTTATTTTTAATTCTTTTCACCTCTACAAATAAATATAAACAATGTATTAGAATCCTATTGTAGCGGATTTACCAGTTGGAAGACATCTTCAAGAACAATTATCGACATTTAATATGGTATTTGGTGCAAAAACTTTCACTTATTCTTCACAACGGCTTACAGTAGCACATTATAATGAATTCTTAGTCAATGGCACAGGTAGAAATAAAATGAAAATGTTTAATTTAATTCTGAATATCTTCAAGTATATTAATTTATAGGTTACTTGTAAAGACAATATTCAAATTTATAACTGTTTATAAAGTTTTCTTGTATTGTACAAGATTAATGCAGTCATATTTTTCCTTATACAGTAAAAGTTTATTGATTTAAATTTATTAATTGTTGTCTTTTTTAGGTCCACTAACATCTTTAGGAGAAATTGACACAATTGGATTTGTAAATTCTAAATATAATAAGGATCCTGATTGGCCAGATATTGAATTATTATAGTTTTCTTTATCAGTGGCATCGGATAATGGAGTTTTAGATACTTAGGCAACCAAAAAGATGTGGTAAGTTTATTTTATATCTGTGTTTTACGAATTTTTTACAAAAAATAAAGCATTTTTATTATGTATGTAAAAAAGTCACTCTAAAAACCATTGCATCTCATAATTATTGAGTAAAAATACTATTTAGCAGATATACGTCCACTGAAAAATGTTTCCCGTTCAGTGAAGCTGTATTGAAAAAGGGAACAGAGATGTCGTCATACACGCGTATTCCTCTGTTTACGAATTACCTGTGTACGTATTCTTTGAATACGTGACGTCATTCTTATACCCCTGGCAAAAGCAATTGTCATTTCATTCGTTTAATGTTTTTATGACATTACTCATTAACACAGGAAAGTATTGTAATCGTGTCATGGCTGACCTTCCGGTGTTTTGCTCATGACAACGTTTTATGACCTCCTGAACCTAAAATAACCAAAGAAAGGGAAAAGAATTTCGTGGGTGTGTATGAGTGCCTGCTGGCATCTATTTCGTTTAATATCTCAGAATAGGATAGAATTAATAAACGAAATTTGGCATGGTAACTTGTATATAAGAGGCATTCATATTATTCAAAATCGAAACTCGTGGGAAGAGAGGTCATAGGTCATATTTTGATTGGGGTAAGACTTGATGAAAATTTTACTGGTATGAGTTTTAAGTGGTTTTATCCGTTCGATCACAGATACGCGCTCTTAGAGAGGATGATAAATTTATATAGGCCTATATATAAATAATACATACAAAAGAGTTAATATTATATTTGGAAAGAATGATACCAAGCAGGCTATTGAATAACGTAAAGAACAAGCTCATTTTTGATCATAATTAAGCCCATTTTCCTTAGGTGTAACCGAAAATGGTTCGATCATTATGGAGGAAGTAGAAAAGCAGTACGAAATGCTATTTAAAGATATTGCTTCGAGTGTTTATATCATTTGTATATATATATAAAGTATGAAGCAGTAATAAACATGGTTATAAATTGAGAATGAAAACAAAATTTTGAGGATTAACCGTCTAAAATTTATTCAAATGCATTCGTTTTATAATTGTTCCATTAATATTTAAGATATTAAATTTATGTAAATTTGTTTATATTTTTTACGTATGGAAGACGATGTTCGAACCCTTTACATCAATTGACACAATATCGTGTTTTCCACATCCAACGCATCCAAAAAGTCATGGGGATCCGTCATGGGGATTCGTCATGGGGATCGCTGTTAACTTTATCACTTGAAAATCAATATAAAGGCGACAAGAAGGCATTAACCTGTATTTATTAATCGATTTTTCATATTAATCACGTTCTGGTGTTTCGCTGATCGCAGGTAAAACAAATAACAAGCTACTGATCGTATACATGTTCTGTACAGTATATCATTCTCTTTCCGTTGAATACATTGAGAAGTGTAAACACGAAAATCTCACGTGTATGCCCACAGTGGAGTGTCGGATTGGCTAGTGACGGGCTATGAAGGCTCTATTGTATTTAAAACATAAATATAATGAATGATTATATTTCAAATGTGTTGAACACGTCTTGCAGCGTGTTCAACAGTAGCCCAATAGGTTTCTTGAGGAATTGCAGCAACGTGGCGCGTTATGCTTGCTTTCAATTCAGGTAGGGTCTGTATGCCTCTTCTATAGACACGATGTTTGAGTTATCCCCACAACAAAAACTCACAGGGATTCAAGTCTGGAGAACGAGGAGGCCAAGCATTTGGAAAACTTCTCGAAATTATCCAATCATCTCCAAATTTTTCTTGAAGCAGTTTCTTCACTTGTCGTGATGTGTTGCCTCATCTTGCATGAAGAAATTAGTCTAAATCTCTAAACATCCTTGTTCTTGTAAAGCAGGAATGACGTGACGCAGTAACACGCACCCGTCACGGAACATCTTTTAGGACCTTCAGGTATGATTTCAAAGAAAACGGGGCCAAGAATGAAGTCAGAATTGAAACCATACCAAACGGTAATGTAAGCAGAGTGCAGAGGCTGTTCATGAACATGAGGTCTTACAGTACCCCATATGCGACAGTTCTGATTATTCACTGTTCTGTCTAGGATGAAATGCATCTCGCCTGACCACAAAATGTTTCATGGCCATGCATTGTCAACGGCTGTTCTGGCCAAAAACCGGCAAGCAAACTCTGTGCGTTGTTCTGGATCTTGACAGTGCAGCTTTTGCAACACGCGGATCTTGTACGGATACCACTGTGAAATGGATTTCATAATTTTTCGAACCGTGGACCAAGGAAGAGACAAATCACATGACACCACACGAACACTTGCCGAAGAACATTGGGAAGCGTTTGCTCTATCAATCGCAGCAACGGCGACTTGCTCCTCAATTTCATTTGAAATCCTTTTCCGACTTCTTCCTGGCAATACACCTAACTCTCCAGTATCTTCAAATTTGGTAATCATCTTTCTCAAACCATACCTCGACATAGGCCCTATTTGCAAACCTTTCAAGAGTCGATTTTCTTGCAGTGCAGCCGAATCATTACTGTCGTTCATGGCTTTTTAAAAGGTTCCTAATTTGTATAGCATCCGCTGCATGCGCCATTTTTCACCTAGTGGTAGAAATTTGAACTAAATATATTTTTTTCATCTTCCTTTTCTCCATGGTCCATATAACGTATATACCAAGTTTCATTAAGATTATTACTCGACCTCTCAGCACCCTTCATATTATATAGCCACAGCCCACGAGCCTCCATTGATCCAAGCTATCGTATATCATAAACTGTACAGTATTATTAAATAACAATAAAAATTTTACGTATAACGTTAAAGATCTGCGAAATTGCAATGAATGTAGCTGAAAAAAGAAACTTTATATTCCATTCGAATCATTTAAATAAATCTGTCACTAAAATTTATATAAAAGTTTAGGACAATTTTAATATAGACAAATTAGTTGTGTTTCAAATTGTAAGTTAGACTATGTAAAAAAAAGCTGGCCACGTTGTTGCTGGACTTCCCCTCTATTCTTTGTTTTAATACCTAATAATTGACACCAATTATTTTTAAATTCTCTGATTAATTCGGAAAATATTAAGGGTGTGGTGCCATCTCTCAACACAATGGTCCTATTATCCTGAAAATTTCTAGAAATATATCTCCCTAACATACAAACTTACCTGCAAAATTTAAGAAATTTTTGACAGAAGTAACATGAGTTATTAAGCTTTAAATCGGTAATAAAAATTCGTGCTCCCCACACACACAAACATCCCTAATATTTTTGTATTTCTCGAGGTTTTAAGGTCCTCTTAGACCAAAAATATATAAAACTTGGAATCACTTTTAACATTAATTATTATTAAATTATTTTCTTTATTTAACAGTTTATATTAATTTACACATAGACTAATGAATAAAGAATACAGTAGGATTATGTGTTGTATTGTTTACTGTAAGAGAAAGGAGGAATACAAATAAACAAGAATAAAACGCAAAACTAGTTTGAAGTATAAGGAAGTATATACAGTAATAAAGTATTTTCTCTCTTATATTTTTAATTGTAGAAGAAATTCTAGAAAGTTTAATTAGTATTTTGAAAATTAAATCGAAATTCTTGTAACGTAACAGGTATTACTTGATACCTATTACAATAGACATAGTAGCTAGTTAATGATTCTATTACATAGTCTATTATAATGGATCCAATTAATGAATACCTTAAAGTTTAAAGTAATATAAGCAATTAGTAATGACGTTATTAATCTCTGCCAGATATATTTAATACGTAGCTCTGTGTTAAACTGTATTGTACTATTGTTTACGGCCTTCGTCTATAATAAATGCATGAATAGATGTCACGTATACAATACAAATTAAAAAATAAACATTGACGTAGCAGGAAAATTTATCTTA
The DNA here is from genome assembly GCF_000671375.1 of Centruroides sculpturatus. NCBI lineage: Eukaryota > Metazoa > Arthropoda > Arachnida > Scorpiones > Buthidae > Centruroides > Centruroides sculpturatus. Next base: position 405,073 of record NW_019385051.1, on the reverse strand, counting down.
GAAGGTTTTATATTATATTCAAGTTTATTTAGTGTGTTAAAATTGAAATTAGGTTATAATTATCAGTATTATTTAAAGTGGGAGAATAGAAGAATAATTGTCAAATTTTAAGATTGTATTTAACATGTTATTTTCTCGTATTATATTGTTTCATATTTTATAGTTTCTATTATGACGTTTCAGAGATATAAATTTATAATAAGATAAATATAATAGTTGAACTGTTAGAGCCGATATATAAAAATTCTAATTTAGAGATAACAATAAGAGATTACAGGCACGATGTGGTAATTATTTGCGGTTAATTGCGAAACAAGCAAGCTCATTAACTTGCGATTTAACATGTTATTTATTTTAAATTATGAATTATGTAACTGCATAACTTGTTTATAATTCTCTTACATTCGGTATGGGAAGACGACGGATTTATAATAGATAAAAAGCGTTTAAACAAATTTATAATTCAGTTTTGTACTATTAAAACTATTACTTTTAGTTGTATATGAAAGGTCAAAGGGCATCACTATGGAAAATTTGTATTTAGTGGAGTAGGCCTATTAAAGAACCAGAATCTTGTGAGTTCATCTTGCTCTTTTCTGTAATAAATTGAATTATTATAGATTATATTTAGCTCCACAATACTATTTTGTAATCATTAAAATCACTCGAATATTTCTAAACTTACGACCATAGGAAAAGTATTGATTCGGTATTAACAGTTGTCATTATAAATCGATATTAATGTATTCTAATTGAATATTCAAGAACATAATGCTTCTGATAGTTATGCTAAATAATATATAATTATCTATTCGTAGCATATACCTGGACAGGAAAGGCAACAACATCTATAAGCTTTAACAGATGAAAAGATACACTTTTATTCACGAGTCAAGGTTTTATTGTTAATTAACTGAACCTGAGACTTATTAACTATGCCTTTTGTGTCCTTTAATAGTAGAATTTGGATCCTAGATTTAAATATTTATTAATAATTATAATGATCTGAACTCCTTTTTATCGAGGTCAATGGGTCTATATATAAAAAACAGTAAACAGCCTCTTGTTTACAGCATCCTATTTAATACCTGGTATTAATGTTATAGTATAATTGTATAAATGACATCTTTAAGTATTATATTCTTCTGTTATTTAGATATTATACTGCAAAAAAGTATATATACAGATGCAAACGACAATTTACAAGCTTGTGAGAAGTTGGGATTCAATTTAAGGTAGTAGCGGGGGGCCTAGAGGACCATTACTTTTAAATAAACAGAGGAAAAAGGTATTAAATAAGTGTATAAAGTAGATTTACATGCGATATATATAATTATACATATATATATGTAATATGCTTATATATATCCACACTAGTATAGGGTTGAATGTAAGTTTTCACGTTCAAATTCGGGCCTCCCTAAGATCGGTTACAGTTACACTATAATTAAATAAAAATAAAAGCAGGAGAATTACCAGAGTGAACAATAAAATTATTTAAATAACTGTTTTATATCAATACAATTAATTTTTTAAGTGAAAATATATTAAAATTTAAAATGGCACAACATTTTAGTATGCATACAATTAACTATAATTAAGAATTTCAATTAAATATTTAAATTGAACATTATAAAATGAATTTATTTTGTACTGTAAATTGATTTTTATTCAAGGATAGAATTTATTCTTGAATTTATCCTTGGGTAACGTTACTTCCTTGTATAGAAAAAATAATAATAAAATTTACAAATCGAAAATTCCCTTACAGAACAATAGGAATTATATTCTTTCAAATAAATTAATTTTATGATAAAAGTGAGGACATATTGGCTGTTAACATAAAAAAAACAAATTTGTATTATTTGTTTTCTAAGAAGAATTAAATTATAATTTATTATTTTTTCCTCTATTTCCGTGAATGTCGTGCATTGTTATGTTTAAATAACACGCATGATAAATTTATTGATAAAAATTATAATAATTAGTAAAATTATAGACTATTATCAGTATTAGATTCTTAAATTTTAAGGTATTTGGTGTTTACAAGTGTATAAACAATAGACATTCTATTTTATTTATATAGATTATACACTGTTTAGCTTGCTTATAACAGGTATTTTATACGAAACAAATCATTTAAACGATTGGAAAATTGATATTAAAGACAACAAAGGCTAAAATTTACATTACAAAAAGCATACTAGGTGTATATATTTGCTAAGGTGTATATTATCCTGTCACTGATATCAAAGTGGAATGAAGTCTTGAGGTTATTTTTCTTAGATTGTAAGCTGTTTTAAACAAAATTATGATGTTCAATGTCCTTTCTGACACCCTAAACAATACATGTGTGACAAGGCTATCTGAAAGTAGCACAGTTTGGATGTATCAAATCTTCTAAGTATTACTACAATGAATTATGTTAGATATTTAATGTGTAAGTCTTAATTATTAACTGAAAATCACTAATCTACAAAGAATTTTTATATATTAAAACCTCATTAGCGTTTATTCAATTATCTAGTTTCGGTTTATTTATTGTTTATATAGACGACCTTTGAAGTTTTCCTCTATTTTGACCTTCAGAAAGACTAGTTCGAATTTGTTATTCAAGCATTCCTACCTATCAATTCAATTTATGAAACTTTCCAGTAAATTATAGCCTAAGCTTTAAGTTAAAGTTTAATTATATGCCATGATATCACCAGACATTCCGGTCAATGATGTGTTATATAAATACTTGCATATATAGATACTAGATATTTATAGATACGTGATCTGTGGTGAATAATGGTCTAAGGAAAAGTCTGAAAAAATAACCCCAGGACATCATTCTCTTTTGATATTAATGACAGAATAATGCGTACATGTAAAACGATATTTTATATAGAATTATTATGTCTTCTGTCTATTAAAATTTTTGATGTAAACAACAATTAAAATGCTTTTCATAATTGATATTGTTATCTTTTATCTATTGATACAACAGTAAAGGAAAGGAGCAGGAAAAACAGATCTTTATAGTTTTGTGTAGTTTCTAAGCAATTGCTTGGGGCCACCACCAACATGGGGCCCCAAACAAGTTTCTTTATAAGATAATATTTTCTCAAAATATTCCATGAACTCAACACTGTTACTAGGGTCCTCTAATTCTCATTTTCCTGAGTCCCACGAAGCTGTAAAGCTCCATTGTTTCTATGTGTCTCTATGTATGTGTAACAAAACTGTAAAAATATAATTTAAATCAAAGTTTTAGATGTATGACAGAACAAAAGTTTGAACCATGAGAATTGTGAGAGGGTCAAACGGGGCACTTGTCCCCAGGGATCGAGTAAAAAATTTCATAAATTATAATCGTAAAAGTGATTGAGATACGTCACATTAAACCCTTGACTAAGCTTTGATGTAATACTGTACTGTATTGTTTAATTTACTTGTAAAAATACCCCAAAAATTAAATAACAGAATAACACCCCCCCTGGAAAATTCCCTGCGGATGCCCACATTTGGACTATTCTCTTCTCAACAATCACAATCAAGGATCAAGAGTTGAAAGTTAGGCGTTAATCAATATACATTCACGTACTAAAAGTATGGTGAATAGCGATTGGTCCTTCTTGATCCTTATTTGTGAATGTAGCCATTGAACTCTCAGCATGCCTTGCATTTTTCTCAAATTAAAAGAAACTGGTAATAATTAGGTCAATCAATAAATAACCTTCAATTAGTTTTTTTATATTAAAAAATAATTTAACGTAATAAATTATTTATGTCCATAGAGCTTATAATTATGAGATTTAACGCAGTCATTTAGAACTTTTATAATGGAATTCAATTCATTCCGTGGTTTTATTTATAGTTTAGCTCAAGACCGACACAGAAATCGATATTTTGGACCTCAGCGGTGCCCGAACCTTCAAAATTTCTAAGAAAATTTGATAAAAAAATTCTTTCTTAAATATTTTGTGGCCCCACTATTAAATTCTTTCCAAGGCCCCTCAAAACTTCTAGCTGGCTTTGATGCAATTTAAATGTTTATAGGCTATAACTATTACCTGTTTAAACTAATTTAATTTCGACTTTTAACATTTTTAGAGTATTTTATAGAATTCTAACAATATATTTTAATAATAATAAGATATAAATTACATTAATGGAGTCATTTTCTAAGAATAATTCGTTTTTGGTTTAATGAGGGAAATTTATTAGCGTAATAACGTAATAAAACAGAATTTCCATTAGTTATTTTTGATTTAATATAGAAGGAAATAATTGTTATTGATAACATATAAAATTTCTTATTGCTTAATTTTAATTAACGAATTTAGACTGATCAACCCACGAAGGCAATGGATTAGATTAGATTTTGGCAGGGGTAAAGATGCAGCATGTGACTGGTCAGCATAGCTTTCTACCCCTCTACCACTAAGATATGTCAACCAGATGATACTTGACTCATGCCAATGATTAGTAAAGTAGTTCAACGCCTTCTACAGGCCCCTTAATTTTTTTCTGGGTCCGAAGAAAATATCTACCGCTCCCTCTCGAAGGCCCTAAACCGATGTATTTATCCATTATCGACTGAAAAGCTTGTATATTTTTCAAGAGTGTTCTGTCTCAGATATGTCGAGCCTCGTCTCTCATTAGACACACGATGGGCAGTTGGAGTACCAAATGTGGGTACTGGCCAAATCCATTGATGGTTATAACAGAAAGGCTCTCCAAATGATCACAAGGCATTAGTAAAAATAATAAACTCGAATAATTAATACAGTGATGATTGTCTTTGAAAATTAAAGCACAATCAACACAGCGAAATTAAGCTAATGCTTTAAATTAACAATGAAAATATAGGTTGATTCAGGGGGAATCATCTGCAATATTCCGAGAAAAATAGTATGGATGATTATTGCACGTAGTGTATATAAAATTAGAAAAAAAAAGCTAGGATAGGAATGCCATACAGTAAAGTATTATTCGAAAAGTGCTGTAACGATTCAGGATACAACGTGTATTTAAAAATTTCAACACATATAATTACCCATATACTGTAAATTTCATCCAATCCCTTAAGCCATCATCTCCCGACGAAATATTGCAGAAACCTCCTGAATCACCCTAATATATTGGAGTTAAATTAAATGACAATTACCATTAATTCTGTCTTGAGTTAAAATAGGAAAAACTAATTAAAAAACTGCGCAATAACGACTAATATAACAGATAATTTATTTCTTAATTAATAAATTTAGTACGCTTACAACGCATTCATAATATTTCGATACAAGATGCTTGTATACAGTATTATGATGTTTACGGTAATAAAAATTAATCTAAAATAATTTAACCTTGAAACATTGCGAAAGGAATAAATAATTTTGAACATTTTATCAGTTTATTAAGATAATTTTTAATCGATTTCGATTCTGATTATTACTTTATTAATCGATTTCTATTAAATCGATTAATAAATTAATAAATAAATCGATTATTACTTTATTAATCGATTTAAATCGAAATCGATTAATAAAATAATTATTTTGGAAATCAATCGAAATGGAAATCAAAATAATCGATTAATAATCGATTTCGATAAAAAAATCGAATTAACAAATCGATTAATTTTAAAAATGTAAAATTAAATTTAGCCTTTGTTACGATTAAATGCGACGTATAAACANTTGATTTTTCCGTTTTATATGAATTCCATGTTGTACGAGTCACTTAGATTTTACAAATATGTGTGCCGGGCTCTCAACGGCTCATTATTTGTAAAATCTAAGTGACTCGTACAACATGGAATTCATATAAAATGGAAAAATCAACAGTGTTATAGGAGAGTCGACTTGTACATAGAAATTAACAAATGTATAAGAATGTGATAAAATTAAAACTATAAATATTAATTAACACATAAAATAAACATGTTGATTTATTAAAAATATATCGCCAGATTTAATTATAGATGTAGTTAGATAAATAAACCTTCTTTTATTTCTGTTAATAAACTTATGGTTTCATCGTTCCATTTCCCTCCCCCATCATTCTTACTTTAAATGCTGATACAATTTAGACATGACAGCTGAAAATTAATTAATTCTGATATATTTGCCTTGAGAAAAGGTTGATCTAATAGTATTGTTGCTCCTACATACATTTATTTTTCTCGAATACTTCCTCATTCCAGGGTTTTCCACTTCTATAAAGTGACTTCTACTAATCATCTCTATTATATTTTACCTATTTGAAAACTTATTTCATTAAGTTTAAAACGAATTAAACTTTAAAAAAATGCGAAAATTATCCGGATAAAAACTCAAAAAACAAAAATTCTTGTGGTGTTTTCATCTCACTTCTACCGAATGAATTGAAAAAAACGCGTATTTTAATTGAGGAAATAAAGCAAATAAAACTGAAGGTAAGATTTCTGAAATGTTTCTGACAGAGACGTGTTTATAATGCAAAATCAAATAATTAATTAATTTCTATTATTTCTGACTTCAAGAAAATAAAAAATATTTTCGAATTTATAAGATCTCTAATTAACTTCGTAATACAAGCCTTTGAACAATGGCCACAATGGAGGCTGTCTAGCGGTAAGGACGGAGTGAGGGTTTATAAGTTATCTCTAGATTATTTAATCTAATATAAATGCTAAGTAAATAGTTATTATACTGTATTTTTTAGAGACAAGCATGACAAGCGAAATAGTTTGTAAACAATCAGTACACACTGAAATTATTTATCTCAGGCTTAAATTACAGAGGAATAATGCCATAAAAACAATAAAGGGATTCATAAAAGATTAAGAACAAATAAAATCGATAAAAGTAAGAATTTCTTCTATACAAATTAGTATTTTTACAGGAAAATTTGTAACTTTTAATACCGTAAACCTTCACACGTGCTTTCTGAAATGTATAAAAATACAATCAAATTGAAACATTTAATGTGTAAAAAGATTTATATTACACATGAGCGATCTCCTAAAGAAAGTGTGCAACTCGAAGGACTTTCTATGATGGAGGAACTGGTCCCTATTTACCTATTGGAGACGTGAGGAAACAAATCATAATTCCGCCTCCTCTTATGTGAGTACTCGATACAGAAAAATAATTCAAAGTCTTGATTAAATGTCTTAAATCAAACTCGGTCATAGTGGCCGCTTACCACACTACAGTCGACCCCCTATAACACTGTTGATTATTCCGTTTTATATGAATTCCATGTTGTACGAGTCACTTAAATTTTACAAATACGTGAGCCGTTCAGAGCCCGGCACACGTACTATTCTTAATTTTAATTAAAATTAATTTCGGCTCGAAATATTAGGAAATAAATAACAAACCTCTAAGTGTTTATTTAGGATAGAAATTTTTAATTTTAATAAAATCCATTAAAATTTATTTAAAAATCGAATTTATATAACGAATTGTTAGATCGATTATATTTTAAAAAGTAGAATTGGATTTATTAATAGAACTTAAGTGCAAAACAAACTTACCTTGAAATGTGAGTAGCATTTGCTATGATGAAATGAGTGAAACTAGTTAGAAGATTTCGGTGAGAGGCAACATAACTCTTAGTTTATCAGCTCCCATCTACATCTTACTCTTTCATATTTTTATTATTGCTTTTTAAAGTTAGAAAGGTAAGAAAAATATATATATATATTTTATAGTAATATATATGTTATTTGGGAGAATAATTTAAAAATTTCTAGGATCGATAGGAATAAAACAAGTAAAATTAAATGAAAGATTTATCTTTCTAACTAAAGTTAGAAAAGAAATTATTATATATTCGCATTAAAACTTAAAATTCTTACATATAATTTGTTATAAATGTATTTAAATTAAGAAGTATTACGTTACTAAAATTGCTTTAACGCAATTGTATTTATTGATACGTCATTTGTCAATAAGGAAGTTTATAACAATTAGCACGTTTTTCATATTTATGACGAGTGTGAAATTTTACGCTTAAGTCAGACAATTCATTTTTAATAAACTCGTTTATTTAGTAGACAGGATATAAATTCATTTATAGTAGTAACTAATGTAGTGTTCGAGTGGATAAAACCAACGAGTAGTTGGTTAGGAGTTTTCCCCTCAACAAGATGAAGTATTTTTGGTTTTCTTCACGTGTCTAACACCTAAATAGGGGCCAATTTTCCATAGAAAGTCCTCCAGAAAACACCCTCTTCTTTGACAGATCGTTCATGTGTTGAGTTGCCTTATTCCATAACTCTACTTCAGTATTAATTAAAATTATATTAATATTAGTAAAATCAAAATAGATCATCTGTTTCCTCACCATTAGCCTCCTCTATTGTGGATCGGGCCGTCTCACGAATGGCCCCAGAGAAGGTCCTCACTGCCATATGCCAAAAGGAGTAAACATAATATTAAAATAAATTATAATAACATCAAATAGTGTCACGTACTGTGTATAAGATTCAATTTTTACGTACCATTGTTAAGTTTAACAGGATGTGTCAAGGAGTTACATATATTTTATGCAGGGTTACAAAGAGAAGTTATAAAAAGTTCATGCAGATCTGTCGTAAGGTTTAGATGTATATAAAGAACAGATAGATGACAGAGGAAGACATTCTATTTTATGTATACAAGTCGACCCCCTTATAACACTGTTGATTTTTCCGTTTTATATGAATTCCATGTTGTACGAGTCACTTAGATTTTACAAATATGTGTGCCGGGCTCTCAACGGCTCATTATTTGTAAAATCTAAGTGACTCGTACAACATGGAATTCATATAAAATGGAAAAATCAACAGTGTTATAGGAGAGTCGACTTGTACATAGAAATTAACAAATGTATAAGAATGTGATAAAATTAAAACTATAAATATTAATTCCCTCAGCACATGAAAACTACACATAAAACTGAACACAGATTTTTACAGTCTTTTAGTATCAATTATTGTTATTGAAAGAACATGAATAAAATGAACAGTAATAATGAAATGTTTTAGCAATAAACAGATGTGATAAGTTTAAGATTGAATAAGTAAAATTTCAGATTTTAATATTAATTTATAAGAAACCTAAACTATCTGAAATCCAGTAAAGATTCCTTCTGTAAGTAGATGTATTTTATAATTCTAAAGATGAAAAAAACAAATTGCTAAATGATTGATTTGAATAATTGCACCTTTTCTGTCTTTAGATAATTTAATATTGTTATGACCTGGAAATACTTAAGTCTAAGTATTTCCAGGTCATAAGCCATAAAAATTTACTACATTAATTATGCAAATTGCCTATGGTTCTGTCTAGTAATTTGGAGAATGTAAAATAATGCATAAAATAGAAGCAGTGTGTCAATATTTTAATATTGTTATTTTTTCAAGTGTGTGCAGGATTTTGTATGTGATATTTTTAAGTAACAGTTTTAAGAAAAAATTTTTGTTTTATATCTTTGTTTTACTTATCTATATTGATTGCACAGTATCAATATTAAGTTAAATTATTCATATTATCAGATGTCACACAATAAATTTACTATATTTATTTGCATATAAGACAAGGTGTGACTTTAAATAAAGATCAAAATAAAGAAAATTAGATTTATTAATACAATTCTAATTTTGTATCAAATGCATGTAAATGCACACACTGTCCCACAAAAATTACTGGCATTTTAAAAAATTTAAGGAAAAATCTTGTAAAATCAACAACACAATTTCTTCATGTAGAGCTGGATAATCAAGAATCTTTTTTGTCAATTCTTAACAGTCGAATCCACTCTCGTTGATTACACTTATGAGCTTCTCTGAATTTTGATTTCTGAATAATCATCTGTTTTCACCTGCAAATAAATTTAAACTTATATCGTGCTCCCGTGTGATTTTGGAATTTAATTCAAAAGCTTTGCTTTTCCTATTGCTATTCATCTTTAGTCTTGACAATACACGAATGATTCAAATGACCCAGATAAAATACCTTTGTTTTTAAACACCATACGTTGAGCATATGGTAAAAAAATGCAAATATATGGTTCACAAAAATTTTTGCAAAAACACAAAGAATCCTTTGCTCATGTGTATAGGACAATCTAGATTTTTGAAGCAGTGAAAAATGAATAAAAACCTCATCTTATATGCGAGTAAATATGGTATTCTTTCATTTAACAGTAATGTAACTTACCAGATCATATTACAAGAATAAAACATCCAGTCTTTTAAATTTTTCTAATGTGATACATTTTTAAAGAATAAATAAAACTTGTAATATTTATATCATTTTAGGAATACAGTTGAATAAGAAAGTTACTTTTTTAAGTACAGCAGTCATAGTTGGTTTGTTACAGCACAGAATTAAAGTAGGAGTTAACTGTATTAATGCACCTGTTTTGGCAAAAGAAGCTGGTATTGAGGTAAAAATATGTAACATTTTGAAAACTTATTTCATTAGTTGCAAGTTAATTAAATATTAGTAGAAAAGTTTTCAAAGTATAAACATTATATTTTATTATATTTATTTAATGTATAGCTACAACAGAAACATGAAGATGTCTGTTTGAGAAGAAATGTTGATTCAGCTCTAGTAGTAAATATAGCTGCTGGAGAAAAAAGGCATGAAATTGTTGGATTAATTGCTGGTGACAAGGCATTTCTAGGCAGTCTTGATGGGGCTGATTTCTTTCCCCATGTGGAATTAAATGGAAAGCTTCTGTTATGTAGAAGTGACAACAGTTCTGTAACATTCCCCAAACTGATAGGTGAGATATTAGTCATATAATTAAATTCCATGTAATTTTGAACATTTAGGGTTCCTTATTAATTTTATAAATATTTTAAAACTTAAGGCAAGTAATAAAATGGTATTCACTAATAATTTAATCTTCTCAGTAATATTTTAATTACAATTACTATGTTTTCAACAGGTTTATTTAATCCACAAGACATTCAGTCAATATGGTGTTCCAGTATGGTTAACAACAGAGTTTGGTATGTGTTTAATGTGAATAAGGATGATTCATATCAAAAAGCAATTAGTTCTCTAGTTGATTTCTGTGCATTTATTACATTATAAATAAAGGCACTGACAACATAATGGGACCAATTTCTATTCATTCCATGTAAGAATATTCTTTTCTGATAAAACTGTATTACTGACAAGAAAATAAAATTTTTGTTTAATATTGCTTACTCTAATAATTAAATGTATTTTGAAACAATGTATTAACTGTAATTCAACACTGCATTATTATTCTATCATTGTAAATGATTAATAATTTAAGGATACTTAATTTTACAACTATAACAAGTTATGAACATATTTGCTATTAATTCTCTGTTTAAAAAAACAATTTCAACAGCAACATGTTCATGATTGTATAATTCATCATTGGCATAAAGTTAGAAATCATGAACATTTAGCTGTTTAGTCTTTTGTTTTCTTTTTTAACTTTTTCAACCCTGTGAACTAAGAGTTGCAGTTGCAAAGGCTATGCAGTTGAGTGAACTATGAGAAGAAATCAGAAAGTCTTTGCCAACTACAATTTTTCTTGAAAAATAAAAAAATAATTCCAAAATTTCAAAATATACATATGAGAAGGCAGTTTCTTATGTGTCACCTCAACAATTTCCAACACTGTCTGGTAAGATGCAGTGGAAATATGGACATCAAAAATGGCAGATCAACTGTGTTCGTCCAGTATTTTTCCCTACACAGAAGTGTGATTCAATTTTTGTTAGCATCTGGCAAGAATACAAGCAAAATTCATCAAGAAAGGAGTGCAATGTAGGGGAAAATTGTCTATTGCTGCAAGATGTGGGTTGTTGGAGTGAGTTTAGAAACAGAATGACAAGCATTCAAAATACCCAGATTAGGCCATTTTTTATCCTGCGCAATAATGTATTCAGAAATAAACTTCTCAACAGATGGTGCATCTAAGAGACCTACTAACACTTCCAATTTCTAATTTCCTCTTGTTGCTAATCGATGCTGTTGCGAGTGTGAATATTTCTAGTAGCTATTGTTTGTGATATTTTGAGATAAGTGCAAATTTATATCCTAAACATAAATGCAAAACAGCATATTGCATAATATATTGTGTTAATTTTATAGGTCAACCATCCAATGATCCCAACAGTGTTTTCTTGAGATTTGTGAGGAAAAATCTCAAGAAAATTTAAAAGATAAAATAGAATGAAACAATTGCTGTAAAAGATGAAATCCAGATAACTCTCTCAAAAATCATCATCTCCAAATCGTGTCGTCTTATAAAACCATGTCGTCTTATTTATTTTATTTATTAAGCACAATGGAGTGCAATTGATAGGACACGAGGCATGTCCTATCAATTGCACTTCATTGTGCTGAATAAATAAAATCTTTCAGAAACGTTAAAAAACAAAAGATAGATGAACCATCTTCTAATCTTTCCACAGAGGAAAGAAGCACCAAAGAACCAGTATATCTCTTGCAAAATAATGTAGCTGAAACATCACTCCATATTAATAATAGTAGAACAAAATATAAATTTAAAAAAAAGTAAAAAATGGTTGTTACATCCAAACAATAGTGAATCTAGAAAAAAAAAGTACAATGTTAGAACAGAATATTACAGCTAATATTTATCAAGATCAATCTCTTCTCATTTGATAGTGGATTACCATAAAGAAGTGTTTACCAAACTGTTAGATTATTTATACAACTGGAATAATTACAAGTAAATTTCAACTGAATAAAGGTCAGTTTATACTGACTTTGATGAAACTGAAAGGGATTTGTTAATAAAGATCTAAGTTTCCAATTTGGAATCAGTGAACCTACAGGTGAGGATATTTCAGGACTGGCTTAATTGTACTGTTGTACCATTTAATTGTATATATTGTACTAAAGAGTACAGTTAAACGGTCACAGAGGAATACAGTTAAAAAGCACTTGCCAGATATTTTCAATGACCCAAAATTTGAAAATATTAGATGTATCATTGACTTATTAAACCCTTCCAAATTTTTATATGCTTTAAAAACTTCTTTTGTGTTGATACAGTATGTAGTTTGTGTAAGATAAATCCAAATGTCTCAAAATCAATGTGTGGTCCAATTTTTAACTGTTTAAAAACATTATTTCTGACATATTTGTTTTTCTTGATACCTTAAATTTGTTTCAATATCCTATGAGTTAAAATTATTTTCAGGCATCATTCAGTTGTTAGTCATTTAACAACAACTAACCGGAAACACAAAACGGAAGTCTTTCATACAGAGCATGCACATGTTTTTGTTTATTCAAGGATACAGTCTATACAATTTGAATCTGGCATCTTGTGATTATCACTATTGTTATCTCCTTGAGGAGTTAGTAGATCACTGCTTTGAAAATGACATCAATGTGAAGACAGTAGTTCAAATGTGGCTGCATAAGCAACTGGACATGTTCTATGACAGTGGTATCCAAAAACTTTTGCCACAATGGGAGAAATATTTGGCTTGTTTTGGAAACTACATAGAAAAATAGGGTATGAACTGGACTTTTTTGAAATTCTGAAATAACAGTCAAATTTTGAGAAACAAACAATTAGCAAAGCCTTTTTGATTTCCCTTCATACTAAGACTATTTTTATCTGTTAAATTTTAGTTTGATCTTATATAATTATTAAAATTTTAAGATTATTATTATCTTATATTAATTATTATTATTATATAATTTCCATATATTTTGTTAAATGCAACTTTTACTAAGCATATATCAAAATGCTACTTTCAACTGAAAATCAAAATCACTTGCATTTAGGTTATCTTTAAGCATTAATTTTGTACTTATATATCTTTATTTTTTATATTGAATGTTGTTTAGGTCTTATTTTGTAAAAATGATTTCTTTTAAAATTTTTGATACATAATAATCATTTCAAGCTGGCTTTTTGCATTATTATTATTTTTTCATTAACACCTTTTTGGCAATGTTGTGTCCTATTATTTTTAATTTGTACACTTTTGCATTTATTGTATTACATAATTTCTAACAATTTTCAGCAGAAAACTTTGTATATAGGCTAATGTCTCAATAACATTTAATTTAGAGTAAAGATAGCAAAAGTTAAACTATAAAAAAAAAATATTTTATTTTTTCCCTTGTTTTAGAATCAGTTAACTGATAGTTACTTATTTAATTTCATGTATCCTATTATTACACATGTCCAAAACTTAAGGATAGACAACATTTGTACATGAATAGAGAGATGTATGAGAGAAGAATGAGAGAGAACTGTAGATGAATGCAGACAAATATGGTAATAACAATATTACTTGTCATCTGATACAGGGTAGTACACACAGCTTATAGGATTTTACAAATTAAAGCAATAAAAGTAAGTAGTCTTTGGTGAAAAGATACACGATGCACTTGGACATAGATGAAGAATGGCTGGAAAGTGCTTTCCAATACCCAGACAGACAGACCTGTCAGGATGGAATATGTCCAACTCAAACTACAATAGAGCACTCACAACAATATGGTAGGTTCATCACCAAGACTTTTCTAGCTATCACCATTAGCCAACTATGTTTATCCTTAAGTTTTGGACACAGGTAGAACGGGTTAATGTACCATTACATATACAGATTTTTGAAAATCACAATATTCTTATCAAAAAATTTTAATATTTCCTTTAACATTTGCATTATACATTGCATAATCTAGTAAGACTCAACAAAGTAAAACATTTTGAACATTTTTTTTTAGAATATAATATAAAACATAATAAATAAATTTAATCTAAATTTGTTATATACAACAATCTTAGTTTAAAGTAGTTTATATTAAAGTTTTATAAATAAATTGATATTTTGAGATTTTCTCCCCTTACAGAAATCTTAGAAATGAATAAAGAATATTTTATAACCCTGAGTACAGATTGCAAACGACAGTATACTGTAAATTGTTCTTTAAATCCAACTATTAAGATATCAAATGAAATATCAATAAGCATGAAAATTATAAACTTCACACTTAAAATACTGATTGTGGACTAGATGGGATTCATGAACTTTTAATTAGTTAAGAAACAAAAGAAAATAATTACCTTAACATTATTCTGTTTGATCTGTTAGTATTCAATACCAAATAATTCAGTCTTCCATTATCAATAATGGAAGATTGAGGTCAAATATCTTGTTCAATGCAATCATATTCTGACATATTTTCATTTTAAATCATAAAATTTAATGTTTTAGAACTTTTTCATTTTCTAAATCCAAATTACAAAAATAATTTAGAATTCTTGCTGTTTAAAATTTTGGAAACCAAAGGCAAAAAATAATTTGCCAAAATGTATATTTCACATAATAGCATCTTTTGGAAAGATTATTATTAATTAATTATAATTTCTGTGGAAAAAAAAATGAATAAAAATACTTCAGAAACACTCATCTCATTGTTACAAATGTTAATGAGAATTTGTAGGAAAAAATAATAAGATTTATTCTAGAATTGAAATTTACAGAGAATTTATTCAAATGGAACTCAGATTTGTAATGAGATCTAATACTCTTTTGCTCTGGAAAGTTGACCAGAATAAAATTTGATTGAATAAATTCATTCTGTTCAAGATTTTGACCTCTCTTAAAAATGCAGTCTCTTAGACGGCCAACTGTTACTCCATATTATCAATGACAGGCATAAAAATGTAAGTTTCTGTAGTTTGGTTTTTTCTTTTTCATATTAAATATAGGCAAACACTAATATATTTTCTAGGTTTGATGCATATTGGTATTTAATTAGTCCAATATTAACTAAATGGCATATACACCTAGATATATAAATAATACTGAAATAAAATATTGAATGCTAAGTTAATATATTCATTTCAATTAATTATTCATTCTATCAATTGAAAACGGATCATCATATGTCCATTCTTTTAAAAATGTCAAATAAAAAATTATTTGTTATGCTGCAAAATGCCACATTGCTATATTTTTTGTAAAAATTCCAAAAGTTCTACTTATTAATTTCTTTTTCTTCTTTAAAAGAGTGCATCATAGGAATTGCCATTATCAAACAACAAAATAAAAATATACAAAAAGTTCTGGTAAAAATAGTTTTGCTAAATGTTGAAAATATACTGCAAAATCAAAGCCAACAGATTTGGAATAAGGGTGATGTTAACAATGACTGATGAATCTTAGAGAATCTAATTCATTAATATATTGCAAAATTTAAAAAAACTAACACACATTTTTGAATATTCATTTTCTTGTAATGAGAGATAATTAATTAATTGCATTGAAAATTTTTAAAAATCTTCATACCTAGACAACCCCTTTCATTTTTAAGTAATTAACTCCATTTTCTTGACTGAGATCCAGTTCTATAATTTTTGTTCTATTTACATAGAAAAATGACTGGACCAGAGTAAACTTTGTCTGTGCAGACAAAGTATCTGTCATAAAATATTTTTTACAATAAATAAAAAAAATGCTTTAAATATATGAGATCATGTAGTTCAGCCTTTCATAGTTTACAATCTAAATTTTAGGATATAATGAAAATAGTATTTATAATACAAGTAAATTATATAATATTTTACACATGAAAGTTGTAATTTCTATGAATAAAGTTGTCATGTTTTAAAATATTTAAATACGTAATAAATTATCTCCTAAATGTTGCATATTTAACATTTCTTCTGAAACAACATTGAATTGTCAATAGAACAGGAAATGTGTGTGCACATTATAAAATACAAGCATCTGTAGCTTGAAACAAAGATGCTTTTCATATATAATTGTGAATGCTTTCTGGAATCATCCCATTAAAGAAAGCATCTAATTATATTATTAATTTGGTCATGGTGGAAGATGAATCTCTATTATATACAATATATGCCAAAAATTTTTTACAGATGTGACACCATGCGTTAATTATTTACATATTTTTAGTCACCAAAACAGTTGGTGAGATAAAACAAGTATGACTAGTATGGACGATAAAGTTCTCGAATCTGTTCCGTCCGTAACTAAGCTCTCTACAATGACCGATGTTAAGAAAGAAGAGAGTGGAACTTTGGTGAGTAGCGTTGGGCTTTTCTGTCGAAAAAGAGAATGTAATTTTTCGGCTTCTTTGGTGCACGCTTCGACTTGAAGCGCGGTGGCATTTCGCACGGTGGGAGAAACCAAGACAACGATGTTTGCTTCCTGCGTGGAATAAACGAAAACACCACATTCCGCCACATTGACGTGCTCCAGGAGAGTTTTTGCCACGGCGCTCAACCTGGACTGTTGTTCGTCTTTTATTGCACCAATTATTTGGTCGTAGATATTGTGGCTGAATAATAGTTGAAATGCCCCACCTACAAAATTATATTTAAAATTAATATAACATATATTCATTTATCATCATCATCATCAATCTTTATTAATAAATGGGAATAATTTCCCTGTTACGATCAATGTATAGAATAATTTTACATTTATGATTTACAACAATATTGTATTCATTACACATCTTTTTATTGTTTCCAGACTCAATCTTTTATTTCACGACATTTCTTATATTATTATAAGACTTGTACAAAGTTTATTTATTTATTTATTTTTAAATAATTCAATTCTTTTTTATCCCTTTACATTTTTTAAACAATTATTATTAAATATATTAGGTATTATTAACTAGAATTTTTATATTTTTCCATTATTTTAGTAAAATAATTATAAATTTCATATAAATTCTTTTTGTTAATATTATTTAAGTTTAATAAAAGATCAATTAACGAGTTACTTTGCAAATACGCGTTATTTCATATTGTTCACGTATAAAATATATTCATTTATTGGCTCGCTTAAGATAACAGATCAAAATTTTTATAATTATATTTGACCGATGATATTATAGATATTATAGCGTGTCCTCTATTTAAAAGTACTAAATGTACGGTAAAGAATTCGATATTTTCTTTTATCCCTCTTGTCTCCATTTAAAATATTAAATATTCAATGCAAAGTGTATAAGAACAAAATAGTCTTCTAATATAATTAGCATCATTGCAGCGCTACATTTTCTCCTGATGGTGAAAATTTCAATTAATTTTTCCCCTCGTAAATCTCTTCCAGTGATCTGCATTGCATACAGGTTACCCAGGGAAGAGAATTACGAGGTGTTAAGTATATGAAATTTTATGAAATACATGTAAAATTCAATGATAAAAATTTAAAAAATAAAATTTAAATATATTTTCCTTAACCTAATACGACTGAATTTTTTTAAAATAATAAACCTACCACAAACAGGACAGCATGATTCTGGAAGATATAAGGGATTGCAATGTCTGGAAGATAGTGGCTGACAACTTACATTACAACTTGTTTTTACTAAAAGAATAAAAATATGTTAATAATATATTGTCTCAGAGGTGTTATCCATAAATGATGTCATACCTCGTGGGAAGAGGAATAGTTCACAATGTGATAAGGGGGAGAGTGATACGTGACGTCATGTTTCACATTTACCATTAATCAGTAATATGCATGCTTTTTTAACATAATTTGTCACATTTAAAACATATTCCTTAAAAATTTAGTTTTGCACTTAAATAAGTTATTAACTTTTATGTAAGAACACTAAAAGATAGCAAAAATTAAATGTGCTGCACTGTACTGTATGTACAGTACATCATACTTATAATCTGTTTTGGCCATACTAAAATGATTGCTGATGCCTCAGAAATTCTACCAAAGTGATCATTTTCAAAGTTATAATCGACCAAGAACTAACTCTAATGAATAATATGTCAAGAGAAATTTTCTTCATTTTAGATTTAATCAATTGAAAGATTGTTGCTGAACTGAACGTTTTTTCTGTAATTTATGAATTCAGTGCTGCTAAAAACAGGAGAGCGGTTTGTGTGTAAATTTCTGTACACTTATGCACTGTACAATAAATTGGTAAACTTAATATTTTTATTAGTTTATTGTGTATTTTACTGTCTGTTTCTACATTTAAACGTTTCATATTATTGTAGATCAAAATAAATCTACTAGGTACTGTACAGTACTTATCTATTTTCATCGCTCTTTTGAAGAGCCTCAAAAATAATTTTTTTTCTAAGGTCCCACAAAACTCTGTTGTCGGAGTACGGAACCTGAGACCAAGCAGAGTATTTACAAGTTAGACTTATTTACAATGTTTACTGAAATCTCAAAACTTTAGTTTATTTTCAGACTACTACCAAAGAAAAGGAAATATAAAGAAGCAACGCTCAATAGTGTTATCTTGATCTCTCGGTGTGATGCTAAACTGTCAAATGCTATAGACAAAACGTCTTGATTAAGGCTGTCTTGTCTGATCTGGTGTGATGCCGGACTTACTCGTCCCATTGTGTCGATAATGAACACCTAACAAATCCTTGGGAATTAAATAACTTGCTAGCAATGTGTAGCAAAACTAAAATTTTGATTCATCTAATGCTATTGACATGTAATGTTTTATTTTGATAAAAGTGTAAATAAATAGTTTTAATATCCATTACGTAATTGACTCAGTGTATTTATGTAGCAATAATGCAGACTGTCGCCAGGGGTGACGACCAATGTAACACCATTTGTGAGGAGGAGCTTTGTCATAACGTGACAATAGATGTCATGGGGAGAAGGTTAAAATGTAGAATTTTAGTATGATATCATTTATGGATGATTTCACATATTTCCAAAATAAATTATAATATTTTACCATTAAGTTCTAATATGTTTTGATTATACAGTAATTGAATTCGGGCACACAACTGGCACTGAGAAACCATTTACTATGTTATATTTTTATCAACTTGGAATAAATAGGAAATGATTTTTGCAAATATTTCAAACACTCAATGAATTCATTAGCAGGGAGTCTGAATTATTTATTTTTATCGTCAATGTTTTGCCAAACGAATGTGTTTTTTGTAATTCTTCGCATTTTTTTACCGTGGTTACCGATCATTACATGTTGGCGTAACTTACTTGTTTTCTTTTAAACTCTAGCAAAGTTATGACCTGTCATGCTGCAGCCCGCAAATTACGCGCTGGAATTAAGTATTTAGCACGATTGTAAATAATCGATTAATCGACTGTTCAAAACAATCGACTAAATACACGTTTCTCAAACTTTTTGGGCCATGGTTCCCTTAAGTTGAGTATAAATCTCCGCGACTCCTTTGATTTAAAAATTGCCACAAAGAAAAACAAATTTTTTAACGGATTTTGAACGGGCATATTTTACACTTTAGTCTACGCTATCCGACACGAGATATGTGGTTAAAAAACAAAATAAACATAAATTAATAAGATTATGTTTCATTTGTAAATAAAATTATAAAACACATTTTAATCTGTAGTATTGTTTTGTAGCAGTTTCGTGGAACTTCTCCCACCCTGTAGTAAATCACCCAAAACGTGTGAACCCTTGGTCAGGTGTCGGGGTGACATAACGTACACCCATTATGTAAACACATTGTCCATCTGGTGACCACTTGCTCTGCTGCCTTCGAACTGATCAGATGTGAAAATAAAGATCTTTTTGTTACCGTTAATCTTATATGTGTAAGTCATTTATATTCTCCCAACAATCGGTTATGGGCCCAGGAAACCCAGGAAACTCAAAAAACGCAGAAAACGCTTAAGGAATAACTCACCCAAGTGATCTAAGTTTTTCGACTAAGGCTTCCGAAGAAGAAAGGTACTGAGACAACAAAAGAAAGATGGCCGAGAAAGCAAAAGGACTGAGCTCGATACCCAAGTTAAATGGATCGAACTACCTAATATGGAAATACGTAATAAAGAATCTGTTGGAAGGTCAAGATCTGATGCACGTACTCGAAAGACCCAGACCAGAAATTCCTGGAGAAACAGCCGCTCCGGAAGATAAGGCAGCCTATGACACATGGAGGAAGAAAAACAGCGAAGCTCTTAGAATCATCACATGCACAATGGAAGAACACCCGGTTAGTCTAATTTTGAATCTAAACGTTGCACGCGATGTTTGGGAAGACCTAGAACGGAGATACGAAGGTCGATTAGACACGAAGCGAAAAATGTGTCGATCAAAGCTCTCGAAATTAAAAATGGACAGGGACGAAAATTGGAAGGAATATATCAGAAGGGCTCGTGAACTAAATGAAGAAGCCAAAATGGTAAATTTAGGAATGGAAGAAACGGAATTGATAACTTTAATAACCGACGGACTGCCCCCTAAATACCATGATATCGCTTGAAAACTCGAAAGCATAAAGGACGCGACGATGAACGATCTAGAGTATGCCTTCCAAAAGGAAGAAGACAGAGCAAGCACCTCCCGATACAACGAACGCGAATCGGCTTTTCGTTCAAGATCCCAAAAGGGCAAATACGTAAAAGAGAAAGGATGTTTCACTTGTGGAAAATTCGGACACAAATCTTCAGCATGCTTGTACAATCCAGAAAACTCGCAGAAATACGAACAGAAGAACGACCGATATCGCAATCGCACGCATGACGTCGGAGCAAAAACTAGAAGAGAAAAATCAGAAACCAAAGTCAGATACGTCGATGCTAAGCCCCCGGAAAGAGCTTGGTTCACGCGAGACAAAGGAGCTAACAAAGAAGAAGAATGGGTTATCGACTCCGCTGCTACGTCACATATGACATCAAATAAAAACTGGATAAAAGATATGAACCCAGATACAAGAANCAGTTCTGTACCGCGATTTTATTATGTAGTATAAATGTAATATAAAACAAATATTGAATTTTTTTAATAAACATATTTTCACAAAATTGTGGAAATAAAATTGTAAAAAATAATAATAAAAAGCAGAAATTAACACTTTCAGCAAGAGCCGCGTGTAACTCAAAAAGAGCCGCATTTTCGCATGTCTGGTATAAATCTTGTTTCGGCAAGTATTATTTCACATCGTTCACACCAGTTTTCTTTTTCTTCGAAAGTTGCTGTCTTTAGAGTAAATTTTTGATTTTTACATTTTTCGCATTTCTGAAGAAGCGTGTTTGTGTACTCCCATGCTTCTTTTGTTCTTTGGCATTTGTATAAAAGATGTTCTGTTGTTTCTGTTTCGTTGCACACTTTGCACAGTGAATGGGGTTGAGATATTGTGACGAGAGTGGAGGAAGTTCTTCACTCAACTCCAAATCATTGTCTTCTAAACATGTGTGTAGAGCAGGAAAGTAGTAATTTACATCTTTATCATTCAACTTTTTCTCCACAATAGTAATTTCTTTTTGAATGTCGGTCATCGGTATTTGTTGTCAACGATAAATATCAACTCTTTAATTCTCTCAACATGCAGTCTTCTAAAAGCTGGGAAAATTCGAATATAGAATAATATACAACACAACATACGTAATTTTATGAGCCCTTACAAGAGACTAGGTTTTCTTATGACCCCATCTTGTGACACCTTCTACTAACCAACATTACACAGTACTAACCTTTAGTGCTCTCAGAGTGGAAAAAGACCTAAAACAAAACAAAAAAGGCTGGGAACATTGTTAAAAAAAAAAGTAGAGTTGATAGTTATACAGTTGATTGCCAACAACATGATGAAAGTTTTGATGAAACATTGGTTCAAACGACTTTCCAAATTTTTTGTGTGAAAATAAAATGAATGATAAAAGATCAACTTATATTCGGGTCTTACTATTTTTCAAAGGCAAGAACTCCAAAATTGGAGTCGATCTATATTCGGGCCAATACAGTATGCAAATACATACACGATATTCCTGAACGTTTGATGTTATGATTTAATCAAGTGACGAATTAACGAGCCCTATATTATCATTTTTTAATGGTAACAAGTGTAAAAGATACTTACATGAAAGAAATTGTGTTGCAGTACAGGAACCTTTGTAATCTACAGTTACATAATTTGCCAGAGCAGCACATTCGCTATTATAAGTCTCTCCGTCGTGACCACAAACGATACCTTTACTTTCACAATTTTTCTATTGCAATAAGACATTAAAATAGAGAATACTTTTGTGAAAATAATTTAGTATATGTATGAACATTTACATGTTTATTTATTCTAGTATTTTAATCTGATTGTATTTAAACAATGTAATTTAGTAATTACCTTGCAGTGTCCTAAATATGCTAAAGTTTTTCCTGCATTCAACATAAAGCATAAATTTGAGTGTTCGTTTCCTTCTGTATCGCACACGGTCAAATTTGCTTGCTTCGAACAATTTCGTATATTCACTGTAAAATATAATTGAAATATTAATAAGGGTTATTTGTAAGTAAACAATAAAAATAAATTGTTTTGAAAAATTAATGCTATGATCAAACTATACATTCATTCTTTCGTAACATTAGAACTAACATTTAAAAAATAGCAAAAGGATTTTGATAATTTTTTCTTATTATTTAACATGTTTATAAAATGAATATAGATAAGCTCTTTCCTAAAAGTTTAGGTAAAATAATTTATCATGAAGAACTTTTAAAATATTGAATTTAATGTGATGTATTTTGATCTCATTTCACTTAATAAATTAATTGAAATGAGATCAAAATACATCACATTAAATATCATTAAACGATAAATTTATCAATTTAATAGTAATGAAATTGCTTGGAATAATAGAAATTTTGCTATTGCCATGTATAACAATATTAGACTATGTTTTTAATCCTATAAATTCTGCATTTTTCAGATTGGATATTTACCTAAACATAATCATAAATAAGCTAATTTCACTTTCAGACTGAATTGAGTTGTAGCTTACCACATAAATATTGTTTGCATCCAGTATGCTTAATGCTGAGACAAAACTGTTTATGGGGAATACACCTAATAAGGAAATTAAATGATTGATTATAAAAGAATTTTTAACATTATTTTGTTTTCTATTATAATAAAATACCTTTGATATTTCTGACAAGGATTAAACTCACAGGGATCCATACTGGAACATGTACCAAATTCGTACTGGTCGTCTTTTAAGCCAATGCATCTGTTTTGGAATAATTTGAAATTAATTCATTTAGGCCGTATATATCTTAATTATTTAATTTCACAAAATAATAACCGAAATATTATTTATCTAACATTATCTGAAAATTTAAGAACTTGCAAAAATTCTTAAAAGATATTTAATATTTAGTAAGTACAAAGTACTGTACATAGTTGAAATTTTCCACTCTCCAACATTAACATTTTCTTTGAGTTCAACGATGCGACATAGTGTACAAGGGCCAATCTAGTGATTTTGGCACTAAATCTTGTGATTGTGGTTACTTGTTTAGAAACCTGTTTGTTAAAATTTAGTTGTGTCTGAACTCACATTTTAATACTTATTACATGGAATTTATATAAAACGGAAAAATCAACAGTATATATAGGGGGGTCGACTGTGTGTATAGTGTACTATATTATTATTCTGTACTCTACTTGTTTTCTATTAGTAATCTGTACAATAGGAAAAACCAATATTGTGATAAAGAAAAGGAATATTGAGTAAATATTTAAAGTGTCCCAAATTTCTACAAATTGTTTTTATGATAATTTCTCAGGTTTTGCATTCCAAAATCAGTCTTGTATAGACCCGCTCTAACCAGGGCCCATTTTGCCATATTTTTTGTTTTTTGAGCAAAATAAATACGTAGAATGTTTCTTTATTAACAAAAAGAAGTATTAAAGATTTTATTTTCCTTTAGTAAAAGTAATGTTAATTTTATAGGGTAGGTATCATTACAGATCCCTAAGTTTTCTCCAATCCCGGAAAAATTTCCCAGCTCCCCTTTCGATGGCCCTGCTTCTAAATGAACAATTTCATTTATAAACTTAGTTTTAATTATATTGTTTAAATATTATATTAAAAATTAATGTTACAATTCGAATTTTATAAATAAAACCAATTTACTATTAATTACATAAAAATTATTGATTTGCAAGATTTCCTAAATTGTTACTTAATTTATACTATTGTGAAAATGTTTAAAAAGTTATTACTATTATTATTATAAGCTTACCTAGCAATACAAGGGCTGATGTAGGTTTTCCCATTAATACCACAAACTGGGATATAATGATATGGACACTTGCATGGAAGAACTAAATAAAGAATTTATATGCATATCTTATTTTACAAATTACAAACCGATATTAAAAGGAAATAGTTTTTAAATATTCATTAAATAAAACGTCATCAAACCAAACTTTGTACAGGGTGTGCAGGGTGTATCAGAATGACGTTTTAAAAATTTGGGGGATTGTAGAGGATGAAATTTTGAACGTTTTGATATAAGGAACCCATAGCCGGAATTATGATATAAAGTTTCTACAGCAGTAGGAAGTGCTTTACTACCCTTCACTTTGGTAGCTACCCTTCCGTCCATTGACGTCATGTTATTGTTCTTGACTTCTTCCTCTGGGGTTATGTAAAGTCCCTTGTGTAGGCTACACCTGTAGGAACAGTTCATGAACTTACGGAGCGCATCTTTACAGCATTTAATACCATCAGAGGAGAGCATGGCATCTTACAGAGAGTCGGACAAAAAATAGTTTGTCGTTGCACGTTATGTAACGAAGTTGGTGGTCGTCACATTGAACATTTACTCTAAAGTAGTGCAGCCACTGATTCGATTTACAGTTTGATTGTACTCTACTGTTTTTCCAATAAAACTTGTCATAAATACTGTATTCTGCTGTTTCATTCAGCATACCGACTGCAAAGTGCAAAGTGCTGTAGAAACTTTCTATTACATTTCCGGTTATGGGTTCCTTATATCAAAACGTTCAAAATTTCATCCTCTACAATCCCCCAAATTTTTAAAACGTCATTCTGATACACCCTGTATAGTATTCATCGTACTAATTTTTAGATATTTAGATAATAAATTTTAAAAACTAACCATTTTCAATTCTTTTATTCATTACTTTAAATTGTCTTAAGCATTTTATTTCTCCAGAAAAACACACACATACTTTATCATCGTCATAAAATTCAGTGTTGTGAGCTGCAAAATACATTCATTAAATTAAAATGATTCATAATATCATATTAAATATATACAGGTTAAAAGAATTACCTATTTTCTCATCAATGTAGTAATTATTTTTCTTCTCGGGATTAATGCAATCCTTGTCAGTAATACAATTAACAGAAATGCAACTGTCAATAATTCTATAAGGTTTACATTTACATACTACACGGCATTCTTGATTCTGTATAATATTAGGGATTTGGATGTATGTATTTTGTGGTACAATTATTTGAGCCATTTCTCCAACTCTGCAACCTAAAGCAAGAGTGTAATAATTATAATATAAATATACAAGTGCACGTAATATCAGAATAAACATTAATTACTGGTATAATGATTAAAAAGTGATTATACTATACTTTTATTTTAAAAAGTTTCCCTACTCTATAACAAGATTATTTGTATACAGTTTTAATATAATTATTGGCAATTAAAAGAAAAAACAATCTTTAATTATGCTACTGTTAAGGTTTTAAACAAAAAATTTCTCGAATTATTTTTTTCGCTTTTCATCTGATTTGACTGACACAAATTATGTTCCGATAGCCAAGATGGTCAAGCCATCAGATTACCATTCTGGGGCACGAAACAATAAATGATTTCTGTTTAAATTAATTAAAAACACATTAAACTCACCAGGAGTGCATTTATATGGAATACAAATTTGTCCAAATTTGCAATCGTGATTAACTAAACAAACTTCTGTGGAATTACAGGGATTTGGCTTGCATGGATGAGACACTTCTGTAGCGCTTCCATCGTGCTTACTATCGACTGAAAAATAAATTTGAATTATTCATAAAGTACTGTACGATAATTACAAATTAAATTTAAGAACAATTTTAGAATATTAATTAAGCATATTTGAAGAATTATCAAGAATATTTGTTTATTAATAATACCAGATACTTAGTTATAGATTAACAACAGTAAAATATTTAATAGCTAAGGAATAGCTATTCAGATGGCATTTTTACAAAAACAAATGACAAAAAGTGTTATAGTTCATAAAACACAGACAACTATAAAATTAGACAAAACTTCTAAATAAATATAAATATATATTAATAAAGACTTGAATAGAATACCGTGCATCATCGTATTATTTGTTCACAAATTACAAAATAAAGTTATAAAGATTTATATTAAATTATTAAATTTTAAATATAAAAATTTGTGTTAATTTTAAACAAATAGCAAATGTTTGAATTCTATCAATATTCTAACAGAGGTCCAAAATATATCTGCCATTCTTATATTCATCAGTTCTTTGAAATTTTCTTGAAGATATAACTGGATTAGACTGATCGGATAAGATAATGCAACAAAGGGAATGCCTCCAGAGAGAACTTTGTATAGGAAATTGGATCCTATTTAGTTATTATCCAAATAAAAAAACTTGAAAAAAAAAATCTATGTGGCAAACCCTTTGGTGAGGTGCGACCCCGCCAGTCTTCAGAGGTTTTATCCACCAGAGGTAAATTAAATCAAAATTATGTTGACATTTCATGACTGCAAGTATATATATCTTACTAATAAGTGATTCAATTCAATTATTTAATAGTTTATTATAGAGTTTTATTTCAAGTAGAAAATAGACATTTAACATTATCTTTCAATTCTAACATTAAAATATTTCGAACGGTTTTCTGATATGAAAAATATTATGAATTTTAAAAAAACAAATGAAAATATTGGAATTTAAATGTAAAACCATTTCACACAAGACAACAATTGTTTTATAAAAGAAAATAAACTGATTATTCAAATGTACCAATACTAGTATTTTTTTAATCCTTAATTTAAAAGAGTTACAAAAAGAAATATTTAACGACAATTCAAAATACGATATTTTAAAATAGTTTCCAATACTAAACTAATTTTTCATATTGTGTTTTAAAGAATTTCATACAGAAAATAAAAATATTTTTATCCTTCATAAGTCTGATGCAAAAAAAAAAAGAAGAGAAGGCGGAGGAAGTTCCTATGCAGGATGCTGAAGGAAACTGTTTAGCTTACGAAATCATTACGTGTTTTGCTTAAGGAAGAAAGAGGACGTTAAGAGGAGACGAAAGACGACGGCATTAGTTGAATAGAGCAAGAAAACAGGTAATAAGATCCTGTGGAATGATGCGCATGGTTTGCAGGAAATCAGGGAATAAGAGAATATCTCGCAAGCAGAGAAATTAGAGATAAACAAACGATGCTTAGAGGATAATTAAGTCATTATTAGGACTCAGATTTACTCCCTAATTCATGGAAATGTTACCCGGAGAGAAGGGTAGAAGGAAGGAAGAAATAATGGGAAAAAAAAAACGAATTGTTAAGCAAAAGTATTGACAGTTTAAGTCTGTTTTAATTAAGTTTAAATAAGAGTCTTAACTTGTACTTAACGATATAATTTTGAAGTTTGAAAGCTGTATTTTAATTTGATAATGTTAGACTCTTCTGTTTGAAAACTGTCGAAATTAGATATCATATATCCTACTGTATGTTCCAATTTTGTGAAATACTATATGTTGAAGCCTCTGATAATGGGCTTGTAGCCCGAAAATACTTAGGATGAAAGTTTATGTATAGCTAGTATACTCCTGGAAAGCAGTACAAATCTGATTTGAAAAATAAACTGTTTCAAAAGTATATAAAATTTAGTAAAAACTTTTCCTTTTTTTTTCTTTTTTACATAAACTAAGAGTCCTTCTGTTTTATTAGAGTGATTTATATATAAAACTTTAATAAAACAGTAGGACTCTTAGTTATACATTGTATATCTTATTATATATTAAAATTATTGTAGTCTATATTAAAATTTAGTAACGTCTCTCTTTTCAAAGATTAGATCAAACATGGCGATTTGGGGCACCACGAACAGCTTTATAGTACCTAAAATTGTCTCGAATCACTTTACAACATATTTTATCGTTTTTTCTCATAATATTTTACTCATTAATACTTTAGTTTTATGGTTAGGAGCAGATCCTTATCATGCAATTTAAAATTGTGCTGTTTTAATATCTGAGTTGTTCATTTCTCTTTTATATAAATTGACGAATCTATTATACTTCAATTTCTAATAAATATGTGTAAATAAATAATATTTCATTTATTTATTTCCTTTGTATGCAAAATTTTGTCCACTTTCTAGGCTGTCCCGTCGAATAGAAAACTATTATTACTTCGCACACAGGAGAAGCCGGACAATGCATAGTCTTTATTTTCAGGAAAAAAACAGGTTAGATTTTTTTAATGTCTTGTGCTATACGATAGCCAACGGATTGAGGTATCAATTGACATAAAAAGATCTAAGTGTTCTCTAACGGGTCTCGAGATACAGACTAAAAAAATATCTTTCCGCGATTCTCCCAGTCTGTCCTATATATAGTTTTGAAAGGGGAACCCATGCTAGGTAGTATGGCTCTTTGTATTGTACTACCTAACAGTAATTGGAGTGTTGGTATTATATTTAAACGATATAAACAAATAAAGAAAGTAATAGTTCTTAGGCAAAGAATAAATAATATATTTATATAAAATATATTTGATATAACTATTTTCATATACCACACATTCATTGACTACAAATTTAAGATTACCACAAAACAGAAGTAAAAATATACAAAAACTGCTCTTTGTCATTTTTTTTCTATTAACATAAAAAGACATTCTTAATTCTGAAAAAAAATAAAAAAAGGTTTGTATTTATGTAAAAAGTTCTAATGAGACGGCTCTTTCTCTCTCCTCTCTTCTCAAGATGCATATTTTAGATAGGCATCCAAAAAATTCACTGCACAAACGGTGTTAACGCATCAGTGATAATTAAAATAATAGCTAACCTGTCCCAGCGCCCCAAAATAGTTTTGGTGGCGCGTCTCTAGGAGCAGGACACACAGTTTGGGAACTACTGATGTAATCATTAGCCTAACAAGAATCTGAAGCCACTTTAACTGAATCTGAATGTAATTATAAAATAAAATATTTATGAAAAATATTAAATGCAACGCTGGCATAAACATAGCATTAATTGCAATTAAACATGCACAAAAACAATATAATTTAGAGAAATTAAAAATACAAAAATAAAAATTTTGTTGATTAAATTATTTGATTCAAACAAATTTAAATATATACTGCTAAATTTTGCTTAATATTTCACGTATAAAAGTTTATAAAAATTAATTCACTTAATTTGACATTGCACTGAAAGTATAAATTTTCACATTAGTATATATCCAGCTGGAACATACAAAAATAAATTATAAGTGTGCAAACTAAAAATCTGCACAATTTTGGCAGCCATATTTGATGATTTTTTTTAAAAAGTACATTTGAGAACGTGGTAGAGTAGATTGTAGAACGTAAATCTATGACGTCTGTTGCTCAGACGTCATAGATTTACGTTCATGCTCTCATGATAACAAAATTCCAAACGTAAAGAAAATGGAGCAGCAAACAACTGTACAGTACTTGAAAAATTTCATAAACAGCATGAAGAAAGCGAAGAAACTTCACTTAGTTGATATTGAGATGACAAGAAGGACAGTTACAACGTCGTAGAAAGGCTGGAAAGTGGTAAATCTTTTGCTAGATGTCCAGAGAGTGAGAGAAAAAGAATTAAAATGATAGACAGCCCAAAAATATACGAAAAATCAACTCAAATTGCAAAGGACTTTTCTGCGAGAAATGCCCCAGGAAAATTTCAAAGCTTTAAACGGACTGGACGTTATTATGGAAGATAAGTCACATTTTACCTTTGATGAAAGTGACTACGTTGGAAACAACTCATACTATTGTAAGGATAGGAATTGAGATTGATCCACAGGTAAAATTTAAGCGCCATGCAAAATGTCCTCAGAAAGTGTTCGTTTTGATAGCAATCAGTCCAAAAGGAAGATATGAAGCATTCGTAGAACTCTGTCGCCTCTGAATCAACAAAGAAATATACAAAAGTGGGTGTATTAAGAAGACGTTGATCCCATTCCTGAAGAAACACCGTTCGGGTGGTCTGTGTTTTCTGTTTTCGAATTAAGGATCTCTCAGCTGCATATTATGCGTGGTCTGCCGAAAATGAAACGGAGTTGAAACAGCGCATCAAGTCAAACTTTGCTAATTTAATTGAATTTTGTGTTCTTGGCTATTTTAAAAATAAAGACGTTTGATTTTTGTGCAGATTTTTCTTACACATCTTTAAATGGATGAATTCTGTTTTAAAATTTTCCTGTTTTTCAGTTTTGTAATTAAATAAAAAACCAATTAACAAAAAAGTTAAAAAATTAAATAAAATATATTAACCAAGATAAGGTCCTAAAGATATGCAAGCCGAATTCTCCCATTGTGGTGATAAGATTTCACAAAATGTAGATGGTGTCTGTCCTTCTTCAAGCTGACTGTAATCAATACATTGGCTCAAAATATTTATGCAATCAGATCTATGTTGAAAAAGAAAGTAATAAATGCATTGTTATAAAAATTAAAATTTTATTACTAAAGCTGGTCGTAACCTCCGGTTATGCACACGATCTCTAGCAGATGACATTAAAAATGTAATGCTTTTTCTATGAGAAAATCCGTTTAAAAAATTTCTAGAAAATTAATGAATTCGGATTTCAAAATTCTGAACCGTACATTAATAAAAGAATTAAACAGGATTCTAACCCAAAAAAACTGTTAGGTTCTATCTGCTTTCATTTTCTAGAATTTTTTAAACGGATTTTCCCATAGAAAAAGCATTACATTTTTAATGTCATCTGCTAGAGATTGGGTAAATAACCAAAGAGGTTATAATTAGCTTAATATAAATTATTGTATTTCCCGCAATGTAAGATGCACTTATAATTTTGAGCCTTGAGACAACCTAATGATGAGTCTCTCATATATCTTTTATTTAAGAAACGTTACGATTTGTAGTATGGTTTCTAGTAAGCATTCTACTTTCTAGTATATTTTATTATTATTATTCAGTATTGGAAAACAAACGAAACGAATACGTATACATAGCTTTATATATAGGTGATGCATGTATTGTTTTCGTTTGTTTTTAAACAAAATAACTTATAATTGTGTATTTCTTTCTTGTTGGTACAAAGATAATTGAGTCAAAATCAGCGCATTTGTTTTTCCACATATCAAGTGTCTAACTGAGAACCCTACTCAAACCGGACTGCTATCTTTATTTGTCTAAAACACGTCATCCCGTGTCTAATGTTTGGTAAAGTGCATCTTGTATGTTGGGAAGTACAGCAATTAGAAAATAAATATGTAATTTCTAACAACTTAATTTGCAATAAGGAGTATTTTAACAAATAAAACACAAAATATGTTATAATAAACTTTTTAGATATATTCTACTGTGTTATAATATTCAAAAATAAAATAAAAATTCATAAATATAGTATAAGTGAATACTAAAGCTTTTCTTATAATTCAATTTAGTATTAAGGCAATAATACTAAATTTTATGAAATGTTTATACAAAATAAATGAAACGAACAATTATTTAGTGAGGCATCGTCATAATGCCGGGCTATAATTTTATTTAATTTAAAATATATGCTTTCCACCTCAAATTACTAGTGTCTTGCTCCTGTACAGTACATCATACTTTTAACAATAGCATAGTGCCGATCTTCACCTTTAACACTTTTCAGTATCTAACACCTTTCAGGGGATAATTTATGAATTGAAATAACGTGACTTCCGGTTTGCGACAGACGTTCCTATATAGTTATTCAGGGTCCCCTGCCTATAAGGTTTCTATATTTGGTCTCGTCTTTCATCTAACTCCGTTTTCGAGATTAAGGAAAAGCGATGGACGGACAACAGTGGGAATTTATAGGTCTACATTTTTTTCTAATTGCAGCCCAAAAATTTGATATATTTCTCGTTGCAAAAAGCATAGTTAAAAGAGCGCATGCAGATACCGAACGAGAAACACGAGGAAGAGAAACATGCTCTTTGTGTCGATGCTCGTATTTAGGTTACATCGTTATTTTAAAAAAAATGTTTTATTGTGCCATAAACAATTTCAGTTATGCTCAAAATGAGTGTGCCAAAGAGAAGAGAAAGATATGACCTATACAATGAATGAAAATAATTTCTTTTTGTGTGGTGAGTGGTGAATGATAAATGATGCTGTTTAGTTTATGGCTTAGTGTCTTTACTAAATATAGGCCATCTGAAACGTCAATTACCGTGAAATTAATAAATATAGTCTTTTTTGCAGCATAATTTAATAAGAGTGGATTAATAAACTTTCATAAAAGAATAAAAAATATGGTGATAGATTATTGATACTTTTAACTCATGAAATTCGATCACATCCAACTATAAATTGGCCAAGCCTGCTATAAATGAACGTTGTAAAATATCATTATTATATAGTGATAAACTATCTTAATTAAGACATTTAAATTATTAAACGATAGAAATATAACAAATAAAGACAAATAAAATCTTACTTGCATATCATATTCGGATACGGTTGATTTCTACATGGTTTAATTTGCAACATGCAAGCTATGGCTTTCCATTTATCCGGTTGACATTCGGATATATCCAGAACTGGGATTTTTATCTGAGGCATTCGGGGCATTTGAATAATCCCTCCCTTCCACAATTCCACGTCATGATAGGCTGCTTGATCGGCTCTTACATCACAGCTTCGAAACAGTTCGGTCGGACGATAATTAAATTTGTTGCAATAATTTAATCCTTCGCAACCTAATTCGCAAGGTTCATCGACTGTAAAATCAAAAGTCAATCAATAATAATAATTTTAATCAATGACAATGAGAGTTGAAATTATTTGAAATTCTAAGAAGAGAAAACTGTAAATTTCAAATTTCAGAAATCAATAAAACATGTATTTCTGATATTAAAAAATTAAATTAATGATCTATGATAAATTACGTATAAATATAAAATGGAAACGAAAACTTTTTAAATTATAAAAGTCCTAATTTTAAATATTTGGAACATTTCTTCCTTTTTTTAAATAAAAATAAATAAAAAATCCAGGAATCCATCTTAACACTCAGTTCAGAAAACTGATTTAGAAACGCTTATCGTGATGTAACTTCGGTCGAATGTCTTATGATCCTTTCGGTCACGGTTAAAAGTCGCTCCAGGTTCAAGAAATGGGGAGAGTAATAATTTTAATTTTAGGATAAAAAACATACTTTGTAAATGAAAAATAATCCTTTGTTTAAGTTATGTAGGTTTTCTAATAATGTCTGGCTAATAACTAATGGGAAAACTAACTGTAAAAATTATTGATAAATGTGGATAGAATTTCACATACCTTTTATTAAAAAAAAAAGGAAAAATGTAATTGTATCACGCTAAGACACTAATTTTCCCATCTTTTAATAAGTCGTTATTCCTGTTTTATTATCTTGTTTCTTTCGCATGCGGTGACGAACTTTTCAATTGTTCTCTCCTCTTCTCTTCGAGTTTTTTGATGCACGCTTTCGTGTTCATTAAAGTAAAACAACAAAAGCAGGTAAAGATAATTTTTTTTCTGCTACCAATCAAAACTTCATATTCCAGAAAGTATGCTGATTGATATTTCGAGAATTGCTAGTCTACTGAATTTATATATAAATATACGAAGTAAAGTCAAAGATGAATGGAAAATTTAAGGTTTCGTGAGATTGTCAGAGACTGGAGTATCAGTTTTTATAAGCCAAGTCATGAATAT
Source organism: Centruroides sculpturatus (assembly GCF_000671375.1). Lineage (NCBI taxonomy): Eukaryota > Metazoa > Arthropoda > Arachnida > Scorpiones > Buthidae > Centruroides > Centruroides sculpturatus. Next base: position 370,381 of record NW_019385051.1, on the reverse strand, counting down.
GCCCAATTGCCATTCGTATTTCCTGTCTCAATTATTAGCAACGCGATAAAGCCGAGTTTTTATAGCCGTATCAGAGAAAATTGATGTCTAAGAAATGACACATCTGGAGCAGCGAGCAAATATCAAATTTTGTGTGAAAGTTGTGAAATCTTTGTGGAAACTTTCAATATTCTCCGTTAAGAGAAAGGCGAAAAATTTATGTGTTGTGTGTTGAACACAGATTTACAAACAGCGTAAGGATTTAAAAGATCATCTGGAATCGAATCAAGATAAACGTCATCTCGAAGAATCAGTTACTACAAGAAATGATGAGACGATCAGAAGATAAGAGAAGAGATCGGAGAAAATTGCAGGCAGACTATCGACAAATCTGGAAAACTTTTCGAGAATTTCTCGCGGTTCAGTTCATTTAATATTGAGCGGAGAAACCTCAAGAATATCTCACCGTTTCTGTAAATATCTTACTCTAAGAGATTTAACGAACAAACAATGTGAAGCTCGCACTCTGATGAGTAAAGTTATTCATTGACAAAATCGACAAGAATCCTTATCTAATGAGCAGAGTGATCACCGACAACGAAACACGATTCCTTTCCTTTACGATTTCAAACCAAAGACCAGTCTTCAATGTAGAAATCACTTAGACATGACAGACCATGACAGAAAAAGTTTAGGCTTGACAAATCAAAGGAGAATTTGACGTTAGTGATGCGTTTTTATTACAGCATTTACCACAGATTTATTCCTGGAAGTCATAAAGAAGTGTATTTTGTAATTCTCAGCTGTCTGCGTATATCTGCCCGACTTGTGAAAGAGACATATGTAGGTCCTTCACCTAAAAATGTCCCTGAGCATCGGTTGTTCCTGGTCATTGAATATCTGATCAAGAAGGACATATAAGTGCTTTCCCAATTACTTTACTCCCTTAATCTTGTCCGGTAACATTTTGTCTGTTTCCTATAATGAAAGAGAAATCGAAGAAAGAAATCCAATCAACAGCAGAAATATAAGGCACAGCATGATATAAAGACATGACAAAAATGGCTATAAAGACCGTTTTAATCCGTCTTTGCGTTGACGAAAATGAAAACAAAAAGAAAATCGGGATAAGATAAAAGGAAAGCCAACTCAATAAATCTTCTCGGAAGAGAACAAAGAAACGAGCCCTAAAAGGGAGTCGAGTACATCAGCCTCTTTCAATAATGCTGATTACTGTTGCGTCTGTCGTAGCTACTACTACGCTAAACGTGGCAAGTCCTGCGACTGAATAGAATGTGTATGGTGCAGAAGGTGGATGCATGAGATCTGCACCAAGTTCGCAACCTTCTGCCCCAAGTGCGACGAGATTAAACTTGGTGATGAAAGCATATCAGATGGAGGTGATCCAGATGAGTCTTCCGAGTTGTAGAATAATGAGTTAATTCACTAGTTTATGTGTTTAATACAAATAAGGTACCGTACATTCATAAAATGCATCTCTCTCCTAAATCAAATTTTTCCATAGGTCAACGAACGGTGGCACAGAAACAATAAGCAATATAAAAATATAACGAGATCACCGACTAAATTAGATGGAAACGAAATTGAGCGTGTTCGAAATCGTTCTTTTTATTTAAATTTACAGATATAGTAAAGACTCACCTTCGGCCAGACAATGCAACATTTTCCATTCGACCAGATTATACTGGCAACGTCTGTCGAATTCTTCCCAATGACTTTCCCATTCGTTGTTATACATCTGCAACGGATCAAAACGCATGGCGTTAACAACTCTTCACCCGCTCAAAACTATTATAAAATTATTGATATATTAAAACTATGAAATTTTACCTTGAGACATAGATCTTTGCAATGAAGAGTGACGGCTCGATGGCAACATTGAAGTTTTACGTTGTCCATACCGAGACGATCGATTCCTACCACAGTGTCGTATTCAGATCGAGCGGTGTTGGCCAGAAAACACTGCCACAGTCTGTCCTGCGTCCATCAAACAGATCGCGCTTTATCAACAACTTTAATAATTAACCCAGGCGATCTATTCGCGTTACAGATATACGCGCCTGCATCTCACGCGCACTTTTAACCCAAGACCGTGTCTGCCCTCTCGGATTTTAGATTTTTAGTTAATTATTTCTTTTTCTTTCAGTCTTTCGGTCTTTTGGAGCGACGCAATCATTCTTCTTATCGTGTTAATATCGTACATTACATATGTATCGGCGTAGCAGTTGAATAACGCCACACAAAGTGCACCCGCAATAGTGCTTCTATGAGCTTTTACCGCTGCCCATCTTCTACGAGTTGATGTGGCTAAGGGAATTTCTGGAGATCGATGGTCCGGTTTGGAAAACATTTAAACCCTTCTTCACTTCGCAAAATTGTTTTTGTCAAGCCGACGAAGAAGTCTTAATGAATATTCAATTTAATTAACGCAGTCGACTTCGCTAAACCGATATTTTCGTCATCGGGTGGCGAGGAAATCGCTAGAGGATAATCCAATACTTGTGAGTCCGAAGTCAACGGGGAAAAGCCAAACGGAAACGAATACGGATAGAGACGACAGTTCCTTCCTAATTCAAAGACTAATTTTGTAAAGGAAGTGGTGGGATTAAAGGGGATTACCTGGGGAAGAGGAGGTCCGCATCCTCCACCGATCAGACGCTCCATCACCGCTTCTTGAGTGCTTCCACCAGTGCCCAGGATCCTTCTGCACAGCGAGCGACAACGATAATAAGACGACTTTTCGCAGCAATGAACGACTGAAAAACACACAAGTAATTATTAACATTAACCGGAAAGCAACAGACCGCGTTCATATTGATAGGGAACAGAATAGGTAAGGTTCACAGAGAAAAAATTCATTTACGCCGTCCCTAACAATTGTTTGTAACAAAATCCTGTCTATTTCGCAAGTATTCGGCGGGAAGGAAGCGATCGGAAGTCGACTTCCGCCACGTGCGGTCTGGGTTTCCACCGAGACGATTTTATCGACGAAAAGCGAGACGTAAACGATCCCGGAAAGAGCAAACCGCTCTTCTTTTTTATATAAACGACGGCATGAAGCGTGCACCGAGTATCCTTTACAAGAATTACTCGCTTAGCTCTATACTCCGGGAACGTCTCGAGTTTTATTTCAAAATTTTATTTCTTTATTTTTTTCTAAAAACAAATATAAAAAAATGAAAAAATTAGTGGTGTCAACTTATTCGAGAGATTCTACTATTAAAAAGTCGACATGTATATAGTTTGCTTTCGATGAGGAAGTTTAGGAAATTAAAACGGAAATTCGATTAAATTTCGGATATCCGAAGAATATTTTGCCTTAAAAAAGCATTGGATTACAGGACGCTTTAGCTCTCGGTCTTACCTGGCTATGGAATGTATACTGTAGATAAACTTCTGGTATAACCATCCTATCCATGTTCATTCTCCACATACACTTTATTTCGCAGGGTAAGTTCTGAGTACTAATTTTTTCAGTGTTGGTATTTTGTATGTCGTGGATGTTTGGTCTACTACTACGTCTATAAGATATGTGATTTTGTTTCGTTTGAACGTGATGTCTGGTCTGATGTGATGGATTGTTTTATATATGATTATGAATCGGTCGTATATTTTGTATATGCCGTTTTATAAGACCGTCCCTGTGTGTATTGTAGTATGCCAAGAAATAGTTTGTTTGTTACAAATGTTTAATGTATTATTTTTACTCGATTATGTCGATGCAAATAGTCTTTATGTATTAAAATTTTGCAATCTGATATGATGTGTTGTATAATGTATAATGTAGCTGTGATCTTGGGTAATATGTCTTTTATTAAGGTGTGCTTTTTGTGATTTTTGTATTTATAACCATGGGCGTAGCCAGGAAGGGGCATGGGTGGGCACGGCCCCCCAGTTAACATGGTGCCCCTCCCCAGAAAAATACAGCCAAAAAGTGTTGAGCCGATTTGCAAAAAGAAATAAAAATCTGAAGCTAATTTAATTGGGTGTAGTGTACCCACTGAAAGTCTAGATCAGGCATAGCCAACGTACGGCCCGCTTAATGAATTTATGCGGTCCGCGATTAATCTTTGAATATTGGACTTAACTTCAAATAATTGCTGGAATGGATCCGCGATAATTCCTTATATCCTCACAATGTGAAGTGATAGAAAAGTTGAGAAATTCTGACCCCTAAAGAAAAAGGTCAACAGCTTTCTGTGCCCAATGTGAAAAGTGTATCTCTATGCACAGTTTAGTCTCTACGGGGTGACGCCACAATACGATCTCGCATCACCTGAAAATCTTGCTAGGGCCGCCTTTGCTTCGGCCAGTGAAAAAAGTTTTCTTTTCAATTCGGCCCGGGGGAAAAAACTGTTGGATACCCCTGGTCTAGATCTAGATTAAAGACGGTGAACAATATTAAAGAATGGTAAAAAAATAATTGATTGGTTAATTTTTATTTAAGACATTGCTAGAGTTTGATATTAATGTTACGAGAACGTATGATTAAAGGAAGTTTCATATTATATGTGGGTTAAGTTATTGTCGATTCCTATGGAAATTTCATTTTAATGAACAATAATTTGAAATAATTCAATTTTGTGTCAGGCTGGCCTCTACTAGGCCCCCATAACAAAACTCTGGCTATGCCAATGTTTATAACCGGGTATAAATATCATGAACTTTTACATCACAGTAAACTGTGATGTAAAAGCATCCGATCTAGGTAGTTTGATGTAGTTTTCTGAATGTGATCCTGGCTAAGATCGTTAGGATGCTCCTGTGGAACTTCATTTATATCCAAAACTGCTTCGTGGTGTCTGTGTCTGTTATGTATTGTGCCTAAGTAAATCTATAACTATTCTCTAGAGTTTAATGGCAAAATTTCCTCCGTGACTGAAAGTACCTGTATATTTTGGAGGAAAACTCCAAAACGGCAACGGATACATACGTCTTCGATAGAAGTGCATTTTAAGTGGCAGCACTAACGTACTGTACGCTAACGGCTTACGATCCTTCTAGTATTTACACATATAACGTAAATTGTGGAAGGCGGAAAGAAACCTTTCTATGTTAAACCTAAGATTAAGACACAAAAGTTGGATATTTCAATAAAGAAGAAAGCATCCATGGCCTAAATAGATAGGAAAGAGAGTCCAATTGTTCCCATTTATTCTTCGTTATTGTTAAGATGTTAGAATTTGTGTTAAGATGTCAAAGTTTTGTGTATGTGGTTTGTTATTTATTCAACTGCATTCGAAATTGCAATTGCACATGTAGCTGTCACTTTACTCAGCCAGGACGTCACCGTCCTGCTGTGACCTTTGACATTTAACTGTGACATTCCGATCATGTGTTTGGAAGGGAGGTTAAAGTCGGTGGTCAGTCTTTTGTGTATCGTGAATGGCTCTACATCATCGTATTCAATTCATTTCTTTGTTCTCATATTCGCGTGTGAACAACATAATTAAGTGCAATAACCTTAGTTGAGTTTCCAACAGATTCACCCAACAGTTGCTCTACGAAAATTTAGTGATGGTTATTAAATTTTGAGAAAGAAAAACCTGTCTCCTATTTAATTTTCGATTATCGAGCGTCATTAAAGGAATTTACGATAGAAGGAAAGAACTTACTTCGCCGAGGATCTCGGGCCGGAGTCCTTCGAGTGTACTCTCGCACGCATCTCAGCACCTCGGGAGAGTCTGAAGAACAACTTTCCAAAACGGCATCTCGGGCCGGAGGCTCGGGCCTCCCCCGATGAGCCAAGGCCCGTCGACAGGCTAGACGACAGGCAGAGCTCCGGGCTCGACCGCAACATCTGTCTCCGGCTGAAAAGAAAGAAAAAAGAGAATCGGACGGTTTCTTAGAGGACGAAGACGTTAGACGAAAGTGGCTCACCTTCCAGCCTCTCGACGCACGAATAGAAGGACAATTCGTCACTACGACGACAATGCTGCAGCAGTTCTTCGCCGTTCCGAGCCTAATGACGAACAGAGAGTCAAAGAATTAACGGCCGTATTCACAACCGAGGATCAAGAGTTTGAGTTAAAAGTTAACCAATTACCATTTACTTTAGTTTTAGTACGCGAACGCTTATTGGTTAATTTCTAACTCTGACTCTTTAGTGCGAATACGGACATAAGAGTTAGAGAGGAGTGAAGAAGAAAGAGGTACTCACGCTCAGACAAGCGAGACGACATTTGCGAGACTGGGGAAGACGACAACAGGATCTCCCGTTCCACTCTCTGCCTCCGTCGATCTCTGTGGAGAAGAAAGTAAAGAGTAGTGTTTTAGCACGCTCTTCAATCAGTCGGTAGATGATACAGTGCGTGAATATGCTGTGTTAAAATTGATTGAAAAACCTACAGAAAAGTTATAATAAAAACGTTGTTGCACAAAATTAATATTCACGATGATTCGTTTGTAGTAGAAAGGATGCATTCTCTCTCCCGGAAGGTGGTTTTGACAGAAAAGTGAGTAAGACCTAGAATCGGGTCGATCGTTTCCAACTGCATATGGAGTAACGGAGATTGCCTAATCGGAGGATTTGGAGGGAAACGACTTGAGTTGCGGTGGGAGGAAAAGAGAGAGAAGAAAAACATATGGAACGACAAATCTTCTGTATAAGTTTACCTCAGTTATTATTCCGAAACTTTCTTTTTGAGGAAGAAACTCTCTTTAAATTTGCTACATATAGTTGAATATACAGAAAACAACAGACATATACTGTGTTGAAATATATCGGAACGAATACCACCAACTTCGAGAAATTACAGAAAAATCCCGAGAGTAAAATTCGTTGTTCCTTACGAACCATGTTATTTAAATAGAGAGCAGTAATGGTTTATCTATATTTCTTATGTAACACTTAATATAAAAACAACAACCAGTCTATCATAGACATATACTACATTTAAATAATTTATAATAATGTCTGACGGCTATCAAAATTACTTTTTTAACATTTCCGAACTTTTAAAAAATCAATTATGTTATTAGACTGCTATAAAAATTGTTTTTAAAAGCTCTTCGGACGTCTACGAATTTATGACAAAAAAGAAGAACGGACAACTTCTCTGTTTGTTGATAAATTCCATTTCGTGGAACAGAGTCCGAATGAAGGCGATGAGGTTTTCGTAAAATTCTTCCATAAAGAAATTTAAAAAGCAACGAAATGATTGGAAAAATTCTAGTATGAAATTATTATTCTTTGCTAGAAATCGATATCCTAACCAAAGACTAACCAAGTTAACGGACGAAACACTTTCATCAACCGCCTTCTAATTTTAAATGACATGTTTTTCTTGTCCGCCCATTTTCTTTTAGACGAAAATAACAGTCTTTATGGACAGCTCGTGGACATTGTCTTAGTATCACGCTTTTGTTCGCAATTGTTTTCGTCACGCGCTTTCTCCGCCTTCCCCTCTAATCCTTCCGGTGACGCCCGCAAATGGCCAAGTGAATAAAATCGTTAAATACGGCTTATTGGTCCCTGGTTAGTGCCTGACAGCCGGCTAGCCGGGAAGAGTTTTCTGGTTTTCTTCACGTGTCTAATACGTAAACAAGGGCCAGTTTCCCGTAGAAGAGTTCTCCTGGGAGGCATTCCTCTTGACAGATCGTCGTCGTGTTGCGTTGACTTATCCATACAACAACAACCTCCCGAAGAAGCACCGGGGAGGCATTTCCTGGAACGGACTTTTACAACCGCCGACTCTTTCTTTACGGGTAGAAATCGTATCGATCGGAGACGACATTCGTAGGCTTCGTCCGAAGGAGAGGTCATACGTCACGCCGCAGGACACCACCTCCCAGTCCTCCACAGCGCACGATAACGTCGGGGAGGCCAAGACCCGACTCGTCAGCAGGAAATCGACTTCTTTCCTCGTCTCCCGTCGTTCGTGTCATATAGGAAGGAGCGCCTTCCTCCACCGAGCGCTAACCATTCCGCCCAGAAAAAAAAACAAAAAAAAAAAAAAAACTTAGAAATCGGACAATTTCCAACCCCCGTCCATCAACTGCCGAAAGGTACTGTACCCCGATACTACCTATTGACCACCAGGCCAACGCACAACGCGTGAGCAACTACAGATCGCTGTGTGTATTCGGCCTGGATTCGGTTCCTCCTGGAGGATCGCTGTTTTTCAATTCGGTTTCTGAATGAAATGATTCATTGATTTGGTGACTTCTACTGACTCATATCATTATGAGAAAAAATTTTCAAAAGAAAGGCAAATTTGTAAATAAATGAATGATTCAATGAATGATTTTGACTTCTAAATCGATTCGTCGATCAAACGATTCGAAGGAATCGAGTAATTATGTAGGTTTTCATGGTCAATAAATTTTTTAATCGTACAGTAGTCGTTATATGTTGTCGAGAAAAAATATAATTAATATATAAATAACGAAGTTCAAACTTGGGAAAGCAGTGATCGAGTGGATAAAACCACTGAATAACTGGTAAATCGGTCAGTTGGCGAGGTTGCGAGTTCGCACACTCACTAACGACCGAATGCGTGAAGTTTTCCGGGCCTTCTTCACGTGTCTAACACCTGAATAGGGACCAGTTTCCCATAAAAGTCCTCCCGGGTGGTACTTTCCCCTTGGCATATCGCCATGTGTTGTGTTGACTTATGCCATCAATCTAATCAAAGATGGGGAAAAATAAAGATAAACTTTTAGATCTGAGATGGATATAGTTTATTATCTAGAGTTTTTTTTATTATCATTTTTGTCAGATATAGAAACTAGACTGAGGGAAGAGATTCTGTAGTATAAAGAGTAATTCTTTGGATAAATTCCTGTAACAACGGAATCTGCCTATTTAGTCACTTTGACACTTACCTATAATTATGATGATAACCGGCCACTAACATTAAGCGGGTAGGGAAGTCTACGAATAGATAATTATGGTTTTATTGATTCTGCCATTAGAAGTCATATTAAAATAATTTAAAAATGTATAATTTGATGCTTTATTAATAATAATAGTTATTATTATTAATTAATGTACAATTCATTCAGTATTGTTTCCCAGCTATCATTTATCAGAACAACTAGAGCATAATTGAAATAAGAAATACCAACGTACTACTGTACTGCGAACAAATAATTTATTAACGTGCACTGGTTAAGGCAGATAACAATTGCATATTATCAGTCACATATTTACGTTGATAGCGCGAAAAGTGCATTTTTATCTATTTATCCTAAGATTATAATAACCATTGATACAACTAAGAAGTCTGGCGAATAGTAAATCCAACGACTAAATAAATCCAATCAACACGTAATATTACATTAGCAATAGGAAAATTCGAGTAGAAATTTCCAAATATCTTCCATTAATGAACTATATTTCAAATATATATTGTATTGCCGTTGTACAAATTCTGTTAATAATCAAAATAAATCCTCTATTAAATAAAATTCAAACTACAATAAACAAAGAGCACGCTTAATAGTGTCGTCTCTTGTCGTTTCAAACAATAAGCACAAAATTATTAAATGAAATATACAATTGCAAACTAAATATAGACAATATATAAGAAAATTCGAAATCAAAATCAACATTCTATTAAATAGAGAAAATAATGGTAAATAAACATTCGGTTCCGTTCCGGATTACCATCCTACATCAAAAGTTCAAAGACTTTTCCATTTAAAAGTGCTAGATTTGCTCGAACTAAACAAATCGCGAGTAGTAATGGATGATTCGCGATCGATCGAATCGATCACCAATCATCTATTACTACTTTAAATCCAAGGACGTAACGGATAGAGAGAGAGGATTCCGATTTCCTCCAACCCAACCTTTCTTCTCTGTTACTAAAGGTTTCGGTATTGAATCAGTGATGTTAGAATAGAGCTTTGTTTGTTTTTTTTTTATTAATATCGATATTGTATAATTGTAAAACAACGTTTTAACAATAAAATGTATATTGATCGTATGTTACAAATGTGTTACAGCAATATTTCACGATGCTTCCCATTTATTAGAAGGCGCTAAACGTTAATAAATTTCTTTTTTTTTTTATTTAGTTCTTTACCGAAATAATTTAAAAGCATTTAGAAATGGAATTATGGGCAGTTTTAATGATTACTCTTTAAAATTCAATAAATTAAACTATTTCTGAACTCGATTCTAGGGATAGACTTTGATTGACGCTTAGGAAATTAATTTTAATGTGTAACTTATATATAATTTTAAACGTTTTAAACGATGACAATTCTGGTATGAAACGTATGGATGCTATGGAAATTAGAGATCCGAAAAGGATCCGAGGCGCATCCACAAAAAGGAGAAAGGAAAAGAGAAAGTGCAAGAAAGCACTTACCTTGAAAAGTCTGGCGGATGCAGTCCCAAAAAGCCACCTGAAAATGAAAAAATGCTTGGATAGTCGCTCGAAACCAGATGAAATCCTTCTGCGCCTCCTTCCCTAGACCAAAGTTCTTTGGCTTCCGGTTTCCGTGGGTCGAAAAGCATATAAAAGAGAAGGAACCAGTTTCTTTCGTTTTAAAATCCATCTTACTTCCATCGACGGATCAGCGTATTAAATTTCTGAACGAAACGTCAGATAAAACATCACTTCCGAATTTTTGTGGATGAGTGAGTGGTTATGAACAAAAATTCGGTACTCTAACAGTTCCGACAAATCGTCAAACCGGGTGGTTTGAATACATGTCTCGCCCGATCAATTAAAAATAAATTTAAAATTTAAAAAAAAATTATGATAAAGCATGCTCGTATGAGCTAGGTATTTCATTTCGGAAGGTTTGGGTACAAATCCATCTGTACCAGATGCGTGTGTAGCCAAAGGTAACATACGGAGACAAAAACCATTTCGTGATTAGTGTCTAAATCATACACGAAACGATTTCGACTCCAATTGTTCTTTGGTGTCGGCATTAATTTTTACGCAACCTCCTCCTAACTCTCTTGTTTAAACTTAATTTCGTAATTCCTGACTTTTTAATCGGTTAAGTACAAAAAATGACTTAAACACTCCTCTATTACTGAATAAAGACAGGACCTCCTTTTACCGAGTGATCAGAAATGGCTGTCATTTTCATTCAGTAAATGCCAAGCAGGTTTAGGGTGCTAAAATCGAAAACTTAAGTTAGGGCAATTATCTTTCTCCAAGTAATTTAACCTAAATAATTTTAAACTGGATACTAATGCTTAAAAGAATGGAAAATTTCAAATAAAATGTGACATTTTTCTTTGGCCAGACAACGCTCTGTTGAAGAACGTAAATTGTATCGTACACAGAAGGATTTGTGTTATAATGCATTAAAACTCGGATCGCAATTAATTTCTATTAAAATTCTATTAAAATATGTAAAACGCTAATCAGTTTGTTTTCGATGTTCATTATCAAATAATTTTGTATGCGTAAAATACTTGAGATAAATAAATAACAATTTTTTTTTTCACAAATAAAACTATCCAAAAAATAATATTTAGTGTTATTATTACTCTGAATAGTTTGTATTCTAACGTCTTTCTGAATTGATAAATTTGTCACTAGCTATGTACTGAACGCATGGTTTCTTTTTCAAACTTTAAATAGATTCGGACACATTAAGGTTCTTAAAAGTGTCCGTCTGAACTGTTTGGAGTATGGATGCATTGAGGTGTAACACCGGCCCGAGAGAGTCGAGAACCACCGCGTTACATCATAGGCTATCGTTCGTTCGCTCGCTCCTAGATGGCGTTTCCGTCAGATACCGGTTCCTTTTAAACGGGGGTTCACTTTCCCCCCTCGCGGTAAGTGTCGAACGGAGCGGAATGGGAAGGAGGCGTCGCCCCTCACCAGTAACTTGGAGCAGAGAAGATCGAGTCGGTCGTCTGTCTTGGATCTCTCCTCGTCGTCCAAAGCCACCTCCACCAGAGACACCTGCGGAACACATTTAAGTCACTATTACCGTTCTCCTCGTCCACGTCTATCGCCGGTTTCTAAATAAACCCAAATCTATCCTCTCTCCGCGCCCTTAACGCTTCTCGTCTTGTCCTTTTTTTCATACGCATCCTCCGATTTCGACTATCCTAAGCCGCTACGCGCACGAAAATAAGGACCGCGGCGACTATGGCCAAATTTCCGCACCGAAAGGCCGAAAGAAACTAAGGAAAGTGCGCTTTCCGCCGCGCGGCACCCTAAACGCCGTCTCGGGCGTCCGACCGCGACCAACCCCGTCTCGTGGAAATTGGGCGTAACGAACCTCCCCTCCGCTTCTCTCCCTCCGTCCACCGCAAACCTTCTCGTCACGTGGAGAAAGAAGTCGCGGAGTTTCTCCGGATACCTTTCGTCACGCTTCGATAAATACGCGAAGTTAGACGGGGGATTTCCAGGAGGAAAGTAACGCTGGGGGGAGTGGGACGAAGAGGAGACCCCGAATTTGTAGAGAGAGAGAAAAGCGGACATTTTAGACGTGGTACACATCTAGCTGCCCGGCCGACGAAGTCTTGCAAACAAAATTAGCAAAATCTGCACGGTTTAATGTAATTAAAGGCGTGAAGCATTAGAAGAATCGCTGACATACAGAAGGACGAACTGGAAACGTTTCACGACGCGTATTTGTCGCATGCAAAATAAAATTTCGGTAACCAAATACTTCTCTTCCCCGGAGATTTCTTTATATTCGATCGGAGGTGAACGCGTCTGTCTCTTAACAATAGAAAACCACCACCTCCCTCTCTAATGGTCGACTGATCACCGCCAAAAACTCCATTACTCGTTTCTCTATAGAAATCCGCAGCCAAAGTTATCCGAGATATAAAGAGGAGAAAATCCTTTGAAAACAAAGAAAATTACTTAGGGAAAGTGTATGGAACACTACCTGTAACCGGAGCCGTCAAGAGCTTGTATGAAGCTCGGACTACCTTTAGCCATTGTTCTTTCTGAACAAATGAAATACGTAGAATGATCTTTATTACTTAAAAGCAGTCTTACAAATTTTATTTTCTATTAGCAAGAATAAAATTAATTTTAAAGGGGTAGGAATTACTAAGGAACCCCAAATTTTCTTCACATCAGAGGGAAAATCTCCTCTAGACGGTCCTATCTATAATTTCTGTGTTTAACTGAGCTTAAAGCTGTGGTCGGTTTCTCTTTGTTTTTTGGACTACAGCTGACGCGCCCTTTCATCGACTGATCGTAGATGGCTGCAGATCGGAGCGTCCGAAGAGAAAGTCCCCGCGCTTCCTCGGGGAGGGAAAGTCGGGGCGAGAAAAACGGAATTCGCGGGAGGGGCACTTCCAAGAAGGCGAAGAAACTCAACACCTCGGCCTTCCGCCGGGGAAGAGGGGAATGTAGGTGAGGCGCCCACCCGTTCCTTCCTTCCCCGTTTTTCGCCCGTCCACCGCCGTAAATCTCCACCTCCCGCGGTCGTTTCTACCCTTTCTCCTCGGACGCGTCCTGCTCCTTTCCCGGAAGAAACTTCTGGAGGAACCGATGCCAGTTCTTCGCGGATTGGTCGCTTCATTCTTCTGTCCGTAACCGAGGAAGGCGCGACACGACGCGACGCGAAAGCGGCATTCTTTGCGTTTAAGGTGATCTAAACGAAGAGGTAGTTTTTCGTTTCGTGCAGTCTTTCGAGCGCGACACCCCTCTTCTCGTTTTGTCGACGGTCGACTGCCAACAAGGGGTCCGGTCTTAACTACTTTCGGTATCCGAGGAGGCTTACGTGATACGTTCGAAGTCAAACTATGAGTGAGCGCTTTGGATGCAATTATCTGAAATCCGATTTAGCCTAAAGGGAATTTTTAATATAATTGAAACAAACTGATAGTTTATACCCTATTCTCAACATATTTTCATCACCTTTAAAGTAATTTACTAATTGCACCTCGATTATCGGTAAGCACTTGTCTCTTAATATTTTGTTAATAATAATTCGAACGTATACAATCAATTCGATCAATCAACCGTCAATGTTATAGTTCACACGTCATTAGACTCATGTTGTATACGACAAATAATGCTTTAAGCCGATCGGTCTGCTCGGTTTCCGGCAGTAAATATCCAATTTTTAGTTTTTCTTTTTTTTGATTTTCTACGACGCGATCGCGCGTAGGTATAAGCACGTGTGTCGCTACTTGCATGCTTCATCTTTCAAACGAAACGGAGTGGAGTGTTTTTTAGTAGTGAGCGACAGTTTCGTGTAACATTTCAGTCGCTTACACTTCGTGTAAATCGGGATTTATTCACTCGCACGAGTTCGACGTGGGCCTCCCTCGTCCTCGGAAACGTCGCGAATTACCGAAAGTAATTAAGACTTGCTCCGATAAACCGAGACCACTAAATGACTGTATAAAAATATTTTTATACAGTCATTTCGCAGGTGTTATTATTGCATACATTATTGGTTTGAACGCGTTACGGCTTTGAGGCGCGGCGTGGGATCTTCGACCGGAAATAGGGGTGCCAAATCCTCACGTCCGTCTGTCTGTTCGACTGTCAACGGAAGGGAAGAAGAGAGAGTGTGGGGGGGTTGGTTTCGTGTCCGAACTTGGCGGGGAAGCGAGCGACCGTACGTAGATTTTAGGAAGGAAAGTGTCTTACTTGTTCGCAGGCCGATCTGCAAGATCCCGTGGTCAGAGTACAACACCTCGGAACTGAAAAATAAAAAAACCGAATGATGAATTACTAAAAGGTAGAGTTAAGCACGATTTCCGTTCGTCTTTCCACAAAGCATCTGGGATGGAGAGGGATCCGACGCGAATCATTAGCGTCGGCGACGGACGACGAAAAAGTCGGGCGGCGGCGTGATGTACCGGAAAACCAGACGTCCCGGGCCAAGAAGGGTCGACGGACGTCCGGCGCGACGACGCGACCCGTCAGTCCATGCGTGTCCCTTTCCGCTCGAGACTTGTGGTAAAGACAGGCGACGAACGGGAACCGATTCGTGAGAAACGAAAATATCCTTCCCTTCTACCTCTACTTCGTTCCGACCCATTATTCACCCTCGTCTCTCCCCGGACTACTTCAACCTTTCTCGAATCTCTAAAATCGCATGCTTTCTACTAGATACATTTCTTTTGGTATTTTCTTATACCTAATATTGACGGAAAAACGAGAGAACCGTTTTCCGGATAAACGAAGGCGAAAGAGCGGGTCCTTCCCACCCGATTGCGTCGGTTTTTGGTCGCGAGACGTTTGTTCCGGTTTCCGGTCTGAAGCTTTTTCCCTCGCCGACACGTGTTCGTAATTAAACGCGCGTTTTGTGGCGACTAATTCGTCGTGGGACGCGGGAGGAGTCATCCTCCCCTCCACGCCGCCCACACGCGCCCATCGTCCTGGTGGACGATTACCCAAAATCGGTCCGAGGAGAAGGATTTCGACGAAAGCCCGGAAAGAAAGAATGGAAGAAACGAATCCACTCTAATTGTCGCGGGGCCAATTTTCTCGGACCTGTTGGAAAAGCGGCTCTAAACCGTTCTCTCTGACGTAATACGATGCGCACACTGTGACCCGGAAAAATATTCCAATCGTCAATGATAATAGAACAGAAATTTTAATAGGCAATGCAATTTGCTAACGTTCATACCTGTTCTGCATTATTTCGAGAACAGAGATGGAGCGTTTTTAACAGAGACAGTTTGTGTCTCTGTTAAAAACACGTGTCATTATATGTGTATTCTTCCAAATATATTCTTTGAATACTCGAAATACAATATATTAAAATGATTGTGGTTCGAAGATCGACAACTAAAGGCCGGTTATCAGGGGACAGAGACCGGGGGATGATTAGGGAGGCGGTGGGTTTGCACTCGAACCTTCAAGTTTAGATAGACGAAAGTAATCTTTCGGATACGAAAGATTGAAGTTAAGGGTCGTCTCTGTCTTCCCGATATTCCATCGGAGGAGAGGACAGAGTATTTTTCCACACCTACGAAAGGGACAAGGATTAGTGTGTGGATATAAGTTCTTGCGTGTAATGTCTAGCGTGCAGCAAAACGTCGTCAATTTGGATCGTATCCACGTTACGCAAAGCTTTGAACAGCATGGATATGACGTCAAATCGAATTCGTTTCTCTGCACACTACACGCTACACGCAATAGTTTTAATCTAGCTTTTTAACAGGATTTAGCGCGACTAACGACAGAAATGAGAAGAGAAAATAGACCTATTAACTATTACGACACTCGGCTAAAACGAAATATTTGATGGATTCGCGGTATCAGCCTGCGCCTATTTATCAAACAATTTACTAATAATATCGAAGCGTTTTATCCAAATCTAGTTAGGTACGCGATTCGACGCTATTGTTTTTGGATATTATAAACTATTATACGGTCCGTAACATTGATACGGTCCGTAACATACAGTACGTAAAACCTATGTTAGATTTTTTTCTATAGGTTCATACGTAGCCATTATACGAGCGGTTGTGATAAAACGCTTGCACACCATCGCAGTTAACAATAGAAAGAATTGGGTCTAATAGAAATTCTCCAGTTTATAATGGAAAACAGTTTTAGCTTTACTGTAGTCAAATCTAAGTAATTGGTCGATTAATTTGGTAACAAATAGGATTAATGGTAATACTATGTAAAAGATGCTGTTGTTTCTCTCTTTACATAACCTAACCTAACCTAACCGGGCTTCTGGATTATTATTATTATTATTATTATTATTATAGACGGAACTATAAAAGAGTTCTTCTGTCCCGTCTGTATTGTGAAATTTTGCTTGTACTGTACTTTTAAATTGTCATCAGCCAATCTCGTCTAATCTGATGTTAGTGGAAAAGCACAAGAGGAATTACAGAAAAAATAAAATAAGCAAACGCCG
Organism: Centruroides sculpturatus; assembly: GCF_000671375.1. Classification (NCBI taxonomy): domain Eukaryota; kingdom Metazoa; phylum Arthropoda; class Arachnida; order Scorpiones; family Buthidae; genus Centruroides; species Centruroides sculpturatus. The sequence continues at coordinate 353,602 of NW_019385051.1, read as the reverse complement.
ATGGGAGGAGACGTTGCCACGGGCGACCGAACAAAGCAACTAAATGAATCGTCGGCCGGGACGTATCCGGCTACAATCATCCACCAATATTTTCCAGCCGACTCGAACTCGAACCAGAGCAATCTGCATCTACTCGAGTAGGTAACAGTACAGAGGCTTTTATCTCCCGAACAGTCGGATCGACAGCGATTCTAAGGAAACGCCTGTGGGAAAAGTCGACAAACAGACAAACAAACTTATTTACTTAATTTATACAAGGATATTCCGACTGGGAATGGAATAATTTCTAATAAGAGAAATCTGGAGTTCCGATGACACGCTGCAGAATCAATACGAAAAAATTACAGTAACCTGACACAAAACCATATGCTTAGTGCTGTATTGCCAAGCAGAACGAATGGTACCGTACTGTACTGTACAGTACAGTACGGTATATATCAACGTAGACGTAAATAGTTAAAACGCGTGCTTTTCTTGTAGCGGAAATTTCCCAAAGAACAATATTTGTGAAATTAAATTTTTCTATGGAGCGCAAAAACAGTAAAATGGTTCGGGCTGCACGATACAAACTGGATGACCGACGATTGCATCTTCCCGGTCTACAGGAGAGAATTCGTTACCCGACGAGAGCCAGACAAGGAAAAAAGCGAGTTGAGCGAGTCAAACGGAAGGGATCGATGGTTAATTTAGGAAAAAAACAGCGCGTGAAAAAAAAGACGGACGAAAGATAGCCGAGGATTCGAACTAAAAATTTAACTACTAGGAGTATTAGGAGAATAGTTTACGGAGCCAAAAGGTGAAATATTAATGGTAAACATAAAGGTGTCGACCTTTATATTTACCATTAATATTAACGAGAGAACGAAGGGAGAGAAAAGTAGCGTGGTTTGAAGGAGGAGGACAAAGAACGAAAGTGGCGAGGACACTTAACACGGGCCACCCGAGGTTCCCGGGCCAAAGCGATCTTCCATGACTTTTTCTACTGTCCTCATACTGTCAAAATCCTTAAACATACAGTATTTACGTTATATGTCATTTATAAACCCGCGTAGTCTGAAAACAAGACTATAAACAATAAATTTTAAGAATAGTTATTCATATTATTCGTGTTTCCTTTACAAATTAGTTAACTTTGTCAATATGTGAGAATTGAGAATTATAACAGTTTAATAAACGTGTAAAACTCCTTTAAATATTAAAAAAATGGTCAAGCATTTATAGACTAAAATGTGATGTTTCTAGTGTTTCAGTCCGATTCCACGTCAAAAGAGTGTCTCGCGACCTTTTACCACAAAAAGGGCGCCCACTCCTGGCTTAAAAAGGGGGAAGGAGGATAAGGTAATATTTCGAAAGGGAGGAAAACCCGGAGAGACGTATTAAAGACGGGAAGAAAAGAAAGGAGAGACAGAGGAACAGAGGTAAAGAAAAGCGAAGGACGGAGGGGAGCCGTCGATTCAAACAGTCCTTACGGACGTTGAAGAATGTCGAGCGACCGTAAAACGGGTAAAAAGTACGAGTCCGGTCGACTCTACCCTACTTCTTTCGAACCACGAGAAAGAAGCGGAGAGAAAACGGATCCAAACACCGGAACTCGGGTAAACAAAACCCTACGGCGACTCTACAGAAAATTTCATAATTAATTAATTGCCGGTTGACGCCGTCTCGAGACCGAAACGCGTCCTCGGCATTTAAAGGAATTACGGACAATTTCCGTCCGAGGCAAAGAGTCGAAGGGGCTAGACCCATGAAGAACTTTCTGCGCAAAAAATGAAGTAAAGGAAGAAGGAAACGCTTCTCTCGCCGGTGTCTCCAGTTCGACAGAATGCCCAATGACTCGGGAATGTAAAAGGAAGGAATTCATAACACGCCAAGGAACGGAAGGGGAATTATGGGAAGCAGATTCCGTCGTCCAGTTAAAATCTTCGATCGTCTATTAATCGACGGAATATTGTTTTGGATGAAGTGACTACGTGTGAAGACAGGACTCCGTCTACTACCGACGGCCACGGGATTTGCCGGAACACCTGGTAACTATTCCTGCGGTTGGAAGCCGCGCCCGCCGGAAGAGTTACGCAACGCGCTGTTACTTCCTCTAGCGTTAAAAGCCGTAAATGTGACGTAGGAACTTCTACAGCCAATTCTGCCTCACCTTCCGACATTTTCTGGGGGACCGAGCTGTCGATCGTTCGTTCTTCGAGCTTAATGCTAAACGCTAACGCTTTCTTCCCATTCTTTGTTAATTGTATTTATTTTAGAAGAGGCCGAGCGGCGTCTTTCCGGTAAGAAGGAAGCTTGGCTAGGCCTAAGAGGACCCCGACCACCGAAATTGGCAGATTCGGCCGTAAATAAACGTCGTAAATGTCGTCTTAAGAGAAAAGTGAAGGCTCGTTTTCTCTTTCTCCCGGAAACGCTCCCTTTGGAGGAAGTAAATTAACCCGTCCGGGACGAGGGAGACAAAATGTCCCGGGTAACGTACAGCACTTCTCGGAAAGAAAGAAAAAGGAAACTTCCTTTGGCCCGAGATTCCCGGATAAGAAGCGGTCGGGGGTGGAAGATTCCGCCCGTCGGAAGAAACGCTGTCTATCCCTCGCGCCGCTTTTTCCATTCAAAGTTTCTCTCCTCCGCTTCCCACTTCAACTTCTTCGCTTCTCCCGAACGGGAGAATTCGTCCGGGACGTTCCGAACGGAAGATCGACCGAAGAGAGAGAAATCGCGGTTGAAAGGTCCCGGGGTGGGGAAGAGGGGCGTTTGCCCGTTTACTCGGACGCGGCGGAGGAGACGCCGGCTTTCTATTTCGGGACTGACTATTTGTGTCTTGGTCTGGAAGAAGAGAGTCGACGAACCGTCGGAAGAAGGAAAGGAGGAAACGGGCGAAGAAGTGGAAGATCGTACTCACCTTGAGCGCCAACGGGACGGAAGAGGGTCGCCGCTAAGCACACCATCACCGCCGTCGCTTCCATCTTCGCGCGCCTGGCGTGACCGGCCGCGCCACAAGAAAGTTAGTGGAGTCGTGCGTCGACGACCGCGACCGCCGTCTCTCTTCCCATTGGTCCGTCCCTCCGGTCGCGCCGCGTGACGTGCCGGCGGAGGGGGAGGTCGAATCGGCGCGACTCCCGGCGGCCGGCGGCAGAGTTAACCCAAGACGGGACTCTCCTCCCTCCCTGCCGCCCGACCGCGGTGTCGTCGCGGATCCGTCGCGAGCTTCGAGCAAGCGCCCACTGAGAAGGGGAGACGTTGGGTAAAAAGGAGAAAAGTGATTCGAGGGTTTGGGCTGCCATCACCGAAAGTTTCAGAGAGAGCGATTTTTTTCTCGACAGTCTCCGGCCAATGAGTCGGCCGAAGGAGACGGATGGCATCTTGTTTATTCTTATCTTTATTGTTGATTCTTCCCCTGGTGCTGATAGACGGGAAGATAGGGGTGACGACTTCTGGCCGATCGTACTTGATCCGAGAACCGTTTAAATCTGCCTGTCTTTAGCAAACTTACGGAAGCGCAAGACGTAACCGAAATTTCTGCGTATATTCTCCGACGAAAGAGCAGAAAATAATTGGTCCAAAACAAAAATAGGTTTTCTATTTTTAGTCAAAGGTAGAGGAGGTTTTTAGTCGTCGTAGCCGAAACGCACTCTAAATCAGGAAACTCTTCCACCAATCAGAATCGTTTTCTCTCTTCGTCCGACCGCTGCAGAATTTCGAAGGTGTTTAAGGAACTGATGAGAGAAAGTCTTCGTTTTTCTGCCGGTTAACTATCTTCCCGAGATCCCGTCTCGGACCGAGCACACCCAAACTACACTTTTCAGTTTGGTCGGTCCGGAGTCATCTCCCTCCTTCTGTTTACCAGACGCGTGCGCTATCTCGGGATACTAACGACTCGGGTGGAGAGATGTCGTTCTATGTAAGTCCCTTAGGAATTTCCTAAATTCCTTTTCGGTTTCGTTTTATTTCGTTCCCTGTAAATTATCTCCAGAGAAACTCTCCTTTTCCTCTTCGCTCGACCCGTCTTTTACGGATAACAAAGAAGAAGGCAGGATTTGCTCTTGGGTGCAGCCACGTTGTTCCTATCCCACATAAAAAGGCCCTCTCTTATGAGAATATTAATTTTAAAAAAGTTATTACTAAATTAATTAATTAACAAAATTTAAAAAAATGCAACGTACTGTACAATTTATAACACTATATTGGACGGCATTTGGCTTTATAAAAAGGTCTTCTTAATGCCTACAGGACGAAAAAAGATTTTTAAAAATCCTTTATGTTGTACAAGATTAGTCGAAATTTCATTAAATTACGTACAGTACACATTTAGGCCCATTTTCTGCATTTTAGAGTTTTATTTTTGTATCTAAATTGCATAATAATAAGATTAGACAAAAAGAAAATACTAATCGAATTTCTGGCTGTTGCGGTTTCGAAACTTGTTATTAATTTAAATGAAAGACATTTATAAACTCCCGTTCAATTGACAACGTCGAAAATACATTTAATCTATTCTAAGTCACGGATGTCCTCAAATGTGTTTCTATTTATTTTAATTTTAAAAAAGTATTTTCCTCGCTGGCCACAGAAACAGGCAACGTCAGCAAACACGTATGAATACGAACAAAGAAAACATTAATCTTTTTCATAAATACATTTTTATTGGTGTCATTTTCTTCGAAAAAAACGTAAAAATATTTTATTTCGTGAATTAAATCTGTTCCTGAAATGTTATTTTTTTAATCTGTTAACAAAACTTCTAACATAAACCCGTATAATGTATAGGAACAGAAAGTTCTTCCTTTCCCTAATCGTTCGAATTAAGATTCAGGTGGACTAACGAATAAAGAGCAATGGACGTCAAACTAACATAAAATTTTGGATCGAATGATGGACAGATTTTGTGTTTAAATAGCCATAGTCCGGAGAAGTCCAATCTCTATTTTTAGCATCCCGTAGCCAGGAATAAATGATTAGCTATAGAGGCAAGCTGAAAAATTCTGTTATTTTTCACGATTCTAGTCAGCGGTAGGCATATTAATTACAGTCCAGGTGTAAAATACGTAACGAAATTTAAGTCACGAAACGAAAGCGTATAGCCTATACCTATTATATAACTTTAAATAACTTGCATATGGTCCTAGCACTGACAACTGATATATGAGCGAGTAAGCTGAGGTGACTTAGTTACCTTATAGCCAAACCCTTCAAGCTACTGCTCTGATTTTAAGTTGACGATCTTTCTTCGTGTACAAATTTTTTTTTAATGAATAACTTTCTACATCATATTAATAAAATAGAGTTAAACGCTTTAAAGTACACCTTTTATGTTTTTTCTATCATGAGAACTGTTCTCTTTGGATTTCCGATAAAAGTTTATTTTACTCGAAATCACCAAATTCGTTCAAAAGGGCGCTTCTACTCGATCCTTCGAAATTCAATCGATTCGAAGGGTAAACCGTGCGCTCGATTGTGCAGGTAAGAATAGTCAGTGCGATCGGCCTTATATAAATTGCATAATTGAAAACGTACAGTACTGTACAGTAGTTTGTCGCTAGCTACAAACGAACCGCCGATCGGCTTGACCTTACTCTTAAATCGCTGACGATGGAAAAGATCGGGCCTCTTCCACTGAAGCATCACACAATGTTTTGAGTTTTGCAAATAAAGTAAGAAAAAAGATTCCAAGTCTGAAAGAGCCCCAAACTAGATAATTATTTTGTTATAAAACGTGGAAATTGTAATGAATAAAAACTAACATAAATCTTGGTACGTAAAATCTACGTAAATTAGCCTATTTCACCTTGAAATACGTGGTGAACCAACACAAATTAATATTATTGTGGATAGTGAATAGTAAAATATGTTAGACAATTTAGAAAAATTGAATGAGTTGGATGGAAGAAGTAAGTTTTCTTCGGAAAATCCAGTCCTAATTATTATTTTTTTTGTAGATACTGAATTTATTATGAAATTAAAGTTTTGTCCAATTGGAATAAACATTTTGTTCATTAAACGAGATGCCTTACCGTCTCCTATTTGACGAAAGGAACGTCCTTACCTACCATTTTGTTTCTTCGATTAATCGGTCTTTAGCTAAAAGGACTTATAAAAAAACGCTTCTGCTTAGTAGCGCGTTATAGCTTCATGGGGCCCGGGCGAATACAAATTATGGGCCTCATGTACTGTAGTGTTGGCATCAGACAATTTTCTTCAGTGAGAATGCTTGAGAAGAAATATTTTCTTATAAATGGTTAGTTTGGGGCCCTCTGTAGGTGGGAGCGCAGCCAATTGCCCTTTTTGCCCATTAAATAACGCGCCACTGCTTCTAGTAATCACTAAATATTGTTTAAGAACGATTAATAATTGTGAAATGTCGCGATGGTAAGAACCATAGCATATACTATGATGACATCCGTCTTTCGTCGACGTGTTTGCTTTTGGCCAGTCAAAAGAAAAAGAAAGTAATTCTGGGAAAACATTTTGTGGACGAGTGGAAAGAGTTAAACGCTTCTCCGTTTGATTTATGGCCGAAAGAAATTAGATATTTAATTTTTTTCGTGGCAGATTGTAATTTATAAATCGTTTTTTGTCTAAAATAATTAACGAAGAGTCGACTGGGTTTCGAGTAATGATTTTTCCTCCTTGGAAAATTTTCTACCCATCGAACCGAGCACAAAATAAAAGGGGTATGTTCTTCGCGTCCCGGAACGAAAATTATTTAATTTTTGTTTTGGATGCTTAAAGTATGAGGAAAGGGAAGGGAGCGCCGATTGGAACTTTCGAGTTAATGGAGAGAGATACAAATAACTGCGCATCCCGTCGATTTTATAAATATTAATTAACTGAAGGTGGAACATGCACGAAAACTATTAGTGCTTAGACCCTGTAGACGCGTTAATACTTTAATTAATTTATTCGTTTTTAAACGTTAATTATTAAACCAGGATGAACTCGAGAGGTTGGTTAAGGAAAGGGAAATTACCCGCCTAACAGGATAATTGGCGGTGGGGAAAGAGGCGACGATTAATCGCATTTACCTTCGACCATCCCCACGTCCTCTCTTTCTCTCCCGGTGGTCACCTTTACCGACTTTAAACCACGGACCCTATCGCCGCCGTTGACCGATAATTGGCCCTTTTCCGCCTCCGGAGCCGGTTTTCTACTCAACAGACGCGTTTTTTTTCGACTCCATCCATTACGCCATTAACTTAATTAACCTTAATCCGAAAATATTCATAAGAAAAAACGCGCGATTATCTTTGCTTCCGTTCTCACGTGCAGTCTGCCCGTCGTCTTCCGTCTCTTCTCTATCCCACTGCGCGCGCTCCCGAATACGTAACTCTATCTACTTCGCCTTCTTACTCATTGATGCAGTAATGAGTACGCGCGTTTCCAACCGAATAAATTATCTCCAAATTTCGCTCCAATCTGGCCCCTTTCAGAAGGGGCTCTAGATTCGACGAGTAATTTCAAATAACGAAAATACGATAAAATGTCAATTTTACTCGTCAGATGGCAGCACTGACGCGGATACGAAACGAATTGGAAACAATAAAAAATCACGTGACAGGTAGAAATGGACTTTTGTACAATAAAAACTAATAATAATAGTAATTATGATCACTCAATTTCCTTATCTACTTTCCACAGGATTTTAACTTTTTCAATGTTTAAATCTTGAAGATAATGTCTATGGACGTTTTTTAAGTTTCTCTCCTGTGTGATGTGTGAATATATAGTAAACAATAATAGTAATCGGGTTCGTTCGAACAAAAATCTCTTATTTAAATGCTAGATTTTTCCTGCGGAAACCGGATAGATTTCCGGTAGGGAGAGAATAGAATTGAACAAATTCTGGCTCACGCACGGAGGTGGGAAGAAAGAAGGAACGAAGTGTTGCAATATTCTGGTTTAGGAACACTGATAGAGTCGAAAAAAAACCGGCTTTCAGTTGTCTCCTTTGATAGTATCTCCGGCATTGTTTAGCTTTCCTGACAGATTAAAGGTTTTTTTCAAACTTCATTATTTCTATTTTCAATGGTTCGATAATATCCTCTAGATTAAATCTAAATCCATTTTTTTTCTATTTTAATAAAGTTTCTTTATGCCATTCCCATTATCCTTTCTCCTCTTTACTTTTAAAAAGTAAAATTTGCCACAGGAAAGAATTTGAACCTAACTTTTGGACGACAGCATCTATGTTAATGCATAATTTATGCTCCAATCAGTGATTTTTATATTTAAACTAATTCGAGGTGTTTGGAGAGCTGTTGCAGATAGTGCAACAGCTCTAATAAAAAACTATAATGGTAAAACAACCACTTAAAATATTAATCTCTACAGTTAATTCTTTTAATCTTTAGTCGTGTGTTGTGTTTACATAATCAGGGAGAAACGTCCCGACGTGTGTTCTGGTATAAAGAGCACCACTTTTTGTATATTTCAGATGAATCAAGTCATGAATCACATAATTATGTTTAAGGTGCTCGATGTTAGATAAATATGATCATTATCAATTTATCATTACGTATTAGAGAAATGAGTCATCTATGACATGCACTGTATAAGGCTGCGCGCTTTGAATACGACCTCAAAATTTCAATTTAAAAAGGATAATTTCGTCAATTTGACTTGTAGAAAACTGTCTGAAAAATCTAATGATGAAATTCGTTTTAAATATTTATATTCGATCTTAAGTTATCGAGTGCTAAATGTCCCATTGGATGATTTCATTTCCAACACTACTAAAGGCATAATTTTCTTGTTTTTTTAACGCTGTTTTTGTCATTTCCACAGTAATAACGTTCCCGTGAGAAAGAATTTGCTAAAATGCTATATGCTTCACATAAGAAATTTGGACCGTTCGAAAAAACGCATTATCGATGCTTATGCTATTTTTATACCAAAGATCTTCCAGCATATTTCAATCTAACTGGCAAAGACGTCTAGGCCTGTGCTTATGAAAGCGTCATATTAAGCACATTTAGTGAATTGTCTGTATTATATGGTATGTTTATATTTTGTAATATGGGTTTTCCCTAGTAATAACTTCGAAACGAATACAGGTATCTCAAAACAGATTTCAGATAATTGGATAAATTATATTACAATCCTTTTACGCTGAAATTTTTAAGACGTATTCAAGATAGTGTTTTCGATATTATCAGACTAATGTGTGACTTTATCACTTTTGTTCGTTTCCGTGCCGGAAACGAACAAAAGTGATAAAGTTACACATTAGTCTGAATATTTTCGTTCCCGCAACATGGATTTTCCTAATCCACTCTTTTAATTCTTAACGTCTTGATAAATAAATCCTAGTTGCCCCCAACGTCCGTTTTAAAAGTTTTGCTTTTAGCTTACATTGTAGGGTTGCCAGGTACTTAGGGATAAAATGAGCTCGAAAGATACCGGGATGCTTCAATTCCAGGAACAGTCTTTAGTATAAAGTTCTCCTGTTTCTAGATGGCAGTCGGAAAAATTCGGGACACTCCGAGAAAACCGGGATACCTGTCTCTTGCAACTTGAATTTGTTATGTCTAAGCCCATATCTCCATTTTTTATAGGCTATAATTGATCCTAATTACCTATTTTTGTCAATTATTTTAAAATTATTATCTTCTAACTTAATGGCTTTTAACTCTCACAATCAGTTAAATATATACAGTCGACTCCTCTATAACGTACGTTCCTATAACGACAATTCCTATAACGTAGCGAAAAAATTGTAGAAACTTTCGTATAACGTACCTCCTATAACGTCGTTTCGCGACAAGATTGATAGAGTCTGGACCAATAGTGGATGAGCAGCCGAACTACTTTCCTCCGACCCTGCGCCACGCTACGGAGCGGCTAAATTGAGTTTGCTATCGTCTGTTTAGTATTATATATAAATTATATATAAATTAGGTACTGTACATATAATTATATATTAATTATATATAAATTAGGTACTGTATATATAATTATATATTAACTTAATTTATTGTAACTTTATTATAATTATATATATGCTTTCTGCCGCCTGGCAACACGCTACGGAGATTTTAGGCTAGTAAGTTGAGTTTATTATCGTCTGTACAGTATGTAAATTAGGTACCGTAAGTCTAATACAGCACTAATTTTATACATTTCTTGTGAAAGAAACACTTCTTATTCAACGGCCATAAAAATTATTTATATTAATGATGTCTCCAAAGGTCAAGTTATTTTTCTGCCAAAAATTCGTTATCAGAAATTGCGGCCGTCGTTTAGTGTGCTGTTCCGCGATGAAAACCAGCTTTAAGCAACGGCGTAGTCGAACGGTACACACTCGGTAAGTAATCCTATAATTTTTTGTTTATAGCATAGTTTATACAGATTATTCCCAAAAAATTATACGTATTTTGGAAATGTTGAGTGGAATTAGTCTAGAATCGGTTAATTTTATAGAAGAAAACCTTTCAAACAGCCTTAGTCCGTAAAGTTCCCACCTATCGGGCTGCGATTGGCTCATGTATTTAATCGTTCCTACAACGTAATTTTCGGTTAGCGTGGAATGTATCTAAGCGTTATAGGGGGTCTACTGTATTTTGTTTTTTTAATATTCACTCCTATACTCTGTAACCCGCATCTAATAAACTTCTAACCTGGCATCAAACTTGTTTTAGTTTTAAGACTTAAATTTATATCATCCGCAAATAACTTACAGGACGTTTTCTAACTATTAATCTAAATAATTCGTCTAATATTAAAATGGATATAATTAAGGAAACGAACGAAAAATACTCATTATAGTTTGGTTGATTCGTTTACGGCAACAATACACATGGGCGATCTGCCAAAGGGAATGCCTCCCGGGTGGTCTTTTATGGGAAAACTGGCCCCTATTTAGATGTTACAAACCCGGATGAAAGAAATGTGAAGAAAACCCGGAAAACTCCGCGTGTCCAGCCTGTTGGCTAAACGCGAACCCACGACCAACTGCCAGCATTCAGTGCTTTTATTCTCTCGGCCACTGGTGGGCCTACTCGGTTGCACCTCTGAATATTTTAAAAAGTTCTCGTTTGGTAATACACAGAGATTTATCAAGGATTCATCAAGCACTCCGTTTCCTTCACTAAGTAAACATTCTGATCCCTGCTTCTGTGCATTTTGTACAGATTCTTGAAACGCGCCCAATCCCGAATCAACTGTAAAGATTTTGAAACGTCTTTCATAATTCTGGTTTCCGACTCGTAACACGTATCTTGAATTATCGTATGTTTCGCTTTCTTGTGACTTTTCATATGCGCTTTCTTGAATAATCTTTCATAATCATGTCTTCTCTAGGTGTATGAATAATGTATAAAGTGAATGTAGACCAGATGGCCTATCGAGCTTCATAAAAATTAATACAGTTATTAACGATAATTTGATTTGAAGGTAAAAAAGTTTAAACACAAAATAAAGATTTTAGACAAATAAAAAATATTTGGAAAAGTGGCAGGTTTTCGGAAAGTTTGTTTTGGCGATATTCTGTGTAATCAATATAATCTGTTAAGCTTTTCCTTAAATAAGAAAAAAAATTTGAATAAATGAAAAAAATGAATTTTTTAAATAATTGATACTGATAGTATGAAATTTTAATTGTCACAGTGCGATTGTGTCTGAAAATTTTTTAAGGGCTTCTTCTTTCAATTGGGTTATTTTTTTCTAATTCGGAAGTCATAATCTAAAACAAAAAGATATGGAAAAAAACCCATCAATATCATATTTATATTCAATATGAAAGACCTCATTGATTGCTTCTTATAAGAAAAAAGTTTTCCTGGAAAATTGGGGAAAAAGCCATTGCCACAATAAAAAGCGTTTACACGAATTAAAATTAGATAAAATATATTAATAAGTTCAATGTTAAATATAAGATTAAATAAGGCAAGCAACATTTGGAGGATCTGCAAAGGGGAGTGTGCCTCCGCAAAAGATTTCTATGAGAAACTGGACCCTATTTAGATGTTAGACACGTGAAGAATACCCGGAAACTCCACGCTGGCTGGCGAGGCTTAAACCCGAGACTAACTATCAAAGTTCAGTGGTTTTTATCAACTTCTACCACTGATGGGAACTTTGCCATAAAGTTCGGTGTAATATTTTTTTAAGATTATTACGTATAAGCTTTTGTTTCGGTCAACCATTCTTCAAATAATTCACTATTTATTAATGCCCTCATTCGAAGACTCACAAATATACCTTCTTAGATTTTAGCACCACTCAGCTTCGGAAATTTATTCTACGAGTACATAGCTAAAAGTTTGATCCATTGCATCAACAAAATTTTTCATCAGACAAAACTTGATTTGTGATTAGATAAAGTTTTTTGAGGTTAATCAATGGCTGATGATTATCAATTTTCTATCCGAGAGATTTTTTTTAGTTACATTTATGCGCTTCGCAACTTTTCCGTTCTTCCAAATCGCCGACGAATGATGTCGCGATTTTCGAATTTGTGACCTAACTATAGCCATTCTATATATTGAGTCCTAAGTCATACAAGATACATCTAACTGATAAAATACTTTTAACTTTCCCATACATCTTTAAGATATCGGATTATAAAAACTGGTTCTACCGTTGATCTATTTGATATAAACCCAAATTCTTTACGCTAGTAAGCTTTGTATTATTACTTATCTTTTAAATTATATTCGTTAAGTGACTCATTACTGTAGTTTTATTCTATATATAATATCATACATCTTAATTTCATCTGTTTCCTAAAAGAATGGCATTATCCAACTATTCTTCCATTCGTTTAATACTCTGAGTGCTTCCAGTTAAGCGGCTAAGTAAGAAGTGCATCTCATTGGTTACCACTTGACGTTGTCATTCCCGACTTTGCTACTAGGCGAAGTTAGCAACCTTCACTCTAGCTGTTTTATAGTATTCAATATGGCGGCGCTCAGTTTACAGATTCACATAGTATTCACGCAGTAAAAGATAAAAATACTGAAAAAATAATAAGTTATTTGTACTATATATCAAAGACTATCAAATTATAGTAATGTACTGTACGTTATAATGAATTAGCTTACTAATTAAATGTAACTTAAATATTGTCATTTAATTCGAATCTATGGTGAAAAACTTCTGATTGATTAATAGCGTAAACTAAGAGGTAATATAAATACAAAGATTATGTAATGTCAGTCTCAGTTGTATATTTAACTCCACTTTCCAACTAGTATTTATCCCCACTTTCAAGAAATTAGTCACACACACGAAAAAAATGCTTGATAATATTGCTCGTAACTGTCGACTATCCACAAAGGAGAAAATTTTCGTCGTCTTTCACGTCGAAATTTCTCGATTTTATCGAATTAAAAATAAATATTAAATCTCATCAATCAGTGATATTATGTGGCAGAAAAGTGCGCCAAACGAATCTCCGTTCCGTGTAAACCTGCTATTTTTATACGATATATATTTACTTGTATATTCCTTTTTCCAAGAAATTAGCCAAATATAATTTAGATTTTATTGGTAGATCTTATCATCCATCACTGTCACTTTCCGACCAATAGGGTGCCAGTTTAGCGCCGCTCTCTTTTGCTAACTCGACTCGGCACAAAATTATTCTCCCCCGGTTTATTCTTATTATTCACAAAAGTCTCTCCCGTTTTACATTTATTTTCGGGTTTTTGTCGTACGATTCGTTCCATTTTCTTAATTATCGAAGACATTTTAATCTCAAAAATTTATTTTTAAAGTGGAGAAACGACCAATCGATACGTAATACGTAATCGGATAGAGTCCACGCCTAAACTCATTCCTCCGTCCCGTACTTTGAATTCCCTTCGATTTTAATTTCGCCGTCTTAACTTTCCAGTAAGAGTGACGTTAGAAAATTCTTACAGGATGAGAATCGACGTCATCGTCGCTCCGGCAAAAAACCAGATGTCAAAAATTACCGTAACGAGCAGAGCAGGGTGCTGTTTTCCCGCTTATCTGTAAAATAAAAAAATAAATAAAATAAAAAGACAAACGTTGACTTAACGAATAAAGAAGCGAAATAAGAGAATTTGCTTTTTATTTATGAGGAATTTAATTATTTTCTCTTAACTTTAATGTGATTTACTTCGTATTTTACTATTTAAAAACTTATTGGTCCGTGCCTACAGATACAAATCGACGACATTGAATGCCTGTTGTTTCTGTTATCGTTTCACAAATTCGACGGATAATCGCCTCCGTATTTTTTTTTTTTTTTTAGCTGATAAAGTAATTCGAGGAATTTCCGGTCGGCGATCGCCTTTATAAAAGTTTACAAATTAGAGACATAAACTTAGATATCTCGGTGATTACAAAATCTCGTTCTGGTTAAACGCGATTCGTCAACGTTGAACTCCACTTTTTACTTATTTAATTACTATAAGAGCTTTCGGTCGATGGGGATTATTTTCGCTTTATTAGGTGCAAACGTCACCGATCTAAACGCGCGCGCACGTTCTCCCACCTATTACACAATCGCGTTTAAACGAATTCTATTGTATTTTCTGAAGGTTCCCAAACAAACATAGGCTTTGGTAACAAGATGGCGACAGAACAATTGTTAGTTTTTGGTTTTTTTTTTTAATTGCTAAAATCTGCTTAAAACACTTCCCAATAGGAATGAGTGGCCGAAGACGTATTTAAATTAGATACAGAAAACAAAAATACGTTCCGGTAATAGTTTGACCTTCTATCCTAATACTTTTTTCATCTTGATTATTAAAAAAATCGAAAGTCTGTCTTTCTAAATGTAAACTAGTAACTTTTCCGGAAACTCAAAACATTCCAAATGAAATCTTGCCGGTGCTGCTGGTTCTAATGTCAATCTCTTGCGGATAGAAAATGAATTGTTCTTTTTTATTTCCTGGTTCTCCATTACGCCTTCTGTTCTCTCGATTATTCGAAGTGCTACTAACAGACAATTATACGGTAAAGTTACTGGGTGATTTCTTTCGGCCTACTACAGTACATTATACAGGATATCAGTAGCATTTGTCTTTGGTAACAGAGATACATGCATCTGAAATACGTTGACTGCAGGAGGGTATACGATGCAGGAAGAGGTTTTCCTTTGGTTAGAGAGTTATACGGATTCCTTAAGCCGATGGCAGACTAGCTTTTTCTTGTACGATTTAGTTGTACGATAAAAGCCTGAAAATGTGTCGGCATGAAATTGGAAATTACTGGCACAATAATTGTACGACTTTTCTGCCGTACAATTTTTAAGTAGATAGCGCTTCTAGTCTCAAGCGAAAATCGTGCGCCTGTTTTTTAGCAGCAAATGAAAAGTTGTATAGGAAACCTGATCGTTATTCGAGGCAAACATGTCAGCCTGCAAGTGTGTTTGGGACAACGAGAAAGCTATACACTTGATTCATGAAATCGAAAATAAAATTATCCACGTTTAAATGAAATTAATCATTAAGAATATCATGATAAATTAAACAAGAACAAGCTATCGCCATTTCTTTGCGGAGGGGAAAAGGTAAGATTACTGTATTTTTGCATATAAGCTTATAGCGTGTGTACCGTATACAGCAGGGGTGGCCAAAACGTGGCGCATGCGCCAAACGTGGCGCATTGGACGATTACAAGTGGCTCTTCAGTTAGTTCTGAGCAAAATTGCCAGATTTGGCTTTTTTGCGATTAAGAATATTATATAGAAAAATAAATTTTTTATAGTCTGTCTTGGCAAGTTCATTTGTTTCACAATTCGTTACGGTCTATTTTGCAGATAAAATGAGTGTTCTCCACATAGTAAATTACAATGTATGCATGTGTTTTGAGTCTTGCGATCTTTATTTCCGATCAGTTTACAGGCGTGTAAATGGCCGAAAACATTTATTGTGATTAAAGTTATTCCAAGCTGATCTCGTTCTCAGTGCCAATAATTGTGGTGCAGAGTAATCTTCACCAAACGAGACTCTGGCAGCAATAGCACCATCATGAAGCAATCACCCTCTCGTACAGGAGATCATTGTTGACTATTGTAAATTGGTGCTTCAATAAACTCATAAAGTAATTAATTCAACTGCGTGATTAAGTTATTCCCTTTTCTTTCCTAAGCGAAACAGATTTATTCTTATCTCTATTTATCAACCCCTAACATTGAACGTAAGACTGTATAAAAAGTGTTCGAGTTAGGCCTATATGGCGCATTTGAACTCGTCTGTCAAAAATTTGGCGCATGGTATGCAAAAGGTTGGCCACCCCTAGTATACAGTATAACTTATGTGTTAAAGTCCGAAGTCCGGTAACTTAGAAATTACCCGTAAATCCGGACATTTACCGGTATTGAGTGGTAAAAGTCCTCATTTTGTGCTTTTACCACAGATAACGGTAAATTTCCGGGATTACCAACGGCTCTGGTGAAAAAGTATTCATATGTATCTAACTTGGTTCAAACTCTCTATCATTGTCAGAATGAAGGATATTAGGTGCGTTGAGAAAATAACCAAATGATGATACGCAACTTCCTCGACTCTTTTCGATTTTAAAGCTTGCAGAATAACAAATGTTGTTAAATGATCTTGGTGTATCAATTACAGTGGAAACCGATTGTTCGAAACGCCAACAAAAAAAAAAAAAAAAAGAGAGAAAGAGAAACACAGAATGTGTAGAGTTGTACTATACAGTACTGTACACATCACAGACCAAACTATCCATGTAACTGGAAATAATTAAGTTATCTGTCGATTGTGGCGCCGTGAAACTAGATCATTCGTGGCCTGCGACTTACGTTATCCTACTACTACAGTCCTGTGCATCTGTAACGAATAGCGTTCGCTCTTATTTTCGGATTTTCTTTGATAGAATTCACTTTTACAAACATTTTTTTCTAACTCTCTGCCGTGTGGAAACTAAGAAGGCTTTTTTTAACAAGCCCATTATGAGTTCGGCCGGATTTATCGAGCTCCGTCCCTTACCACTGGGCCCGACATATCCAGACCGATCACCCCTGAAAAATTCCTGGGGATTTTTCCACCCGTCCGGATTCGATCCCGGGTCACCCAGAGCGGTAGGCTTTGACCGCTCGGCCATCCGACTTTCTTTTACGGACATTTGAGTATAGCGTTGTGCATTTTTCATGGAAAAACTATTACTTTTACAAAATAAAGCAACATAAGTTTTAAATTAAAATAGTCAATTATATATAAAGGGTTTTAACTGTACATTGTGATTATTATTATTTTTTATAAAAATATCTAACGGATTTATTCAAAAATATAGATTTTGAGATAATTTATTTAGTGATACTCCTGACATTTCATTATATTATATATAAAGGGTTTTAACTGTAAAAATTTTTATAGGCTTTATTTTTATAATAGTGATAAGTTTATAGACTTCATTTTAAAGTAAAAGCTTTTTTCTATATGTTATTTCTTCGAATCTTTATGTACAGGTTGTTAATCGGCTTGCCTATTATTGCACTATTATTTAAATATTTTATTTGTATTTATTCTATGAATATAACAGATCTACATACGAATATAAACTATTTTAAAATGGTTTATATTTATAAAGAATTCCTTTGATTCTTATGTGGCATTTGTGGTCATGTGTTTGGTTTATGGTCAAAAACGTTCTGTATTTAAAATTTTCGTTTTTTGAATTTAGCAGTTTTATTCTTAGATAATTTACTGAAATAAATTAAGAAACAAATGAGCATTTCATTAATGTTTATTTAAAATACTAAATAAATAGAACTTACTTTAAATACTACACAAACAAAACATTTAACACAGTATAGATCAACATTATGTAGACAAATTGAAAATTAAACAGCCACTTAAAAATATACAAATATTTAAGGCCTTTGAATTTTATGTATTATTAAAATTGTAAGTTTACTTACTTGGAATTAATTAATAATAATAAACTTTACTCTCACATAGTAGTGTCTAGACTTATTACAAAATGATGTTTTTCAGATTTTCTTCACTTATCTAACACCCAAATATGGTTAGTTTCCTATAAATGTAGGGTTAGTTCTCCTTGAGGCACCCTCTTGGTTACAGACAGGTAACCAAATGATCGTTCACGGGAGATCCGTCTATCATCTGTGTATCCCACGAAAACCAAACAAACCATTTACTTAATCTTTGACTCCTGGCCTAGCGAAAGAAACGAAATAAAGTTGGACCGCCTACGGCAACCGAGAAAAGTAAATCAAATAGGCGCCCCGGAAATCGATGAATCATAACAAAACATTTTAACAAGTGGGCGAATACTCTAGTATTAAAATATAAATGTATCGTTTGAGAAAGCAATAAAGCTTATCATAGAGAACAATCGTCCATCTCGCCTTTATTGATTTATTCCTATTTCTTCGGCAAGAAATTCGTAAATTCCAGTCCTAGAGAAAACATATATCAATACCACTGGAGAAGTGTCGATTTTCGTCGAGATACCGACGTCATCCACATATCGTTTTAGTTTTCTTCCTTTATAAAAGAACAGGGATTCTATCTCCTGCAGAGACCAAAGATCTTTATCAAAACGAAATCCAATCAAATATACAAAATAAAGTGAGAGACGCGGCAACTCTCAAATTGCGAGAAAATTTTCGGCTATCCGGTCTCCATTCGAAAAATACGTTATCCTGGACGCAATCAAATGGGATGGTCCATGCGGTTACGCAATCTGCTTGTTGCATCGAAGAACCTAGTGGATCTACAAATTTTTATAAGAGAGTCGATTCGTATCGGTCAACTTAATATTTGAAGAAATGTTTGGTGGCCAAAATTCGTTGACGAGTTCGTCGATACACCTATGCTCTTCCAAAATTCATCGATGTATTTTAAAAGTGTTCCAAAAAAGTTTGAATAATTGCCTGTCATTTTGACATCAAATAATTCTAACGTTAGTTCTCATATTATACTCATAGGACGGTACAAGGTTACTTATTTTTGAGTCAGAATAGCCACTTTATGACATAAAACGCAAGACGTGATTCATTAGGTCCTGTGTATAAAGTTTCAAAAACTAAGAATGTCTGCAGAAGAGTAACTGTCTTCGTTAACTGATATTCAGTAAGATACATAAACGGAAAAAGTTTAGTGAGAACGTGCAATTATTTGACGAGACCCCTTAATAATTGTCAGTTTACAGCAGGTAGACCAGAAATAAATTATTTCAGGGCGGGCGGTTGAGTGGGCGAGAAAATTTTAGGGTTGGCTGGCACAAATATTCCAATACATTTTCAATTTTTCAATTAATTTTATTGTGTGTTACAAATGGTACATATTCTTGACGTCCCAATTCTAATATTTTTATAGGTTTTTATTACCTTCGATTCTGACATAATACATTTGTACTGTTTGTACTATTTTTAGAATTATTATATAAATTCGGTTTACTTTCAATAAATAATTCTAAATTACTCAAGACAATAGTTTATATCAATAAGAGTCTACATTTAATGGTATTTTTATGGGTTTTAATCCTCCTCCCAAAATTTGAATGTCGTTCACAAAAGTTAGATAAAAATTTCTATTCATCAATATTTATAATATTATTTAGATTTAACTTTTTAATTTCAGAGTTAACCTTACTTTTCAACTTTTTATTTCCCCGGACAGACGAATATATAATATATATAACAATATTTATATAATTATATATAACAGACGAAAAGTATGGCAATCGATGAAAAAAATGACCCCCCAAAATTTTTAAATTTTGGACCCAAAACGTCGAAAAACGAAAAAAATTTAGTTTTTTTTTTCTGTATGCATGGATATTAGTGTATATAGAAGCATAGCGGCTTTATTCACTCAATGTGAAGCTTAATAACTCCTGTGTCTTTTGTCGAAAATTTCTGAAATTTTTCAAAGAGATTTATATATTAGAGAGATTGACGCTATTAAATTTTGGTGTTAAAGGTCAAGTGGGGATCGTGTATCATATCTCGAGTAGGGTCGGACATAATGACGATTTTACTCATTAATAGCATTTGTAATTTCGTTTTTTCCTTCATTTAGCTTCTTGTTTGCTAAATCCTACTAAAGTGTTACTTCAGCAACCTATTAGTAGCGGTCGAGGTAGCAGCCTACCGCTCTGGTGACACGATACTGAATCCGGACGGGTCGAAAAGCCGGTAGTCATTCATTCATTCATTATGTTTTATTGTACCAAAAATAAGTATAAGACCAGGCCCCGCATTTGGCATTACCTGATGACATAGTTAATGGAATACAAGAGAAAATTACAGTATTTCCCGAAACGCAATGAAATCAAATGCATAAAAAATAGACAATACGATACAAAACAAACATGAGGTACGCGAGAAGAGACCAGAATTACAGTATAACGCAATACTTTAGAACAGGGGTGTCCAACCTTTTTGTTTCTTTGGGCCACATTGGAAAAAGTCATGGAGTTTTGGGCCACAAGTNTCCAAAATTCATCGATGTATTTTAAAAGTGTTCCAAAAAAGTTTGAATAATTGCCTGTCATTTTGACATCAAATAATTCTAACGTTAGTTCTCATATTATACTCATAGGACGGTACAAGGTTACTTATTTTTGAGTCAGAATAGCCACTTTATGACATAAAACGCAAGACGTGATTCATTAGGTCCTGTGTATAAAGTTTCAAAAACTAAGAATGTCTGCAGAAGAGTAACTGTCTTCGTTAACTGATATTCAGTAAGATACATAAACGGAAAAAGTTTAGTGAGAACGTGCAATTATTTGACGAGACCCCTTAATAATTGTCAGTTTACAGCAGGTAGACCAGAAATAAATTATTTCAGGGCGGGCGGTTGAGTGGGCGAGAAAATTTTAGGGTTGGCTGGCACAAATATTCCAATACATTTTCAATTTTTCAATTAATTTTATTGTGTGTTACAAATGGTACATATTCTTGACGTCTAATTCTAATATTTTTATAGGTTTTTATTACCTTCGATTCTGACATAATACATTTGTACTGTTTGTACTATTTTTAGAATTATTATATAAATTCGGTTTACTTTCAATAAATAATTCTAAATTACTCAAGACAATAGTTTATATCAATAAGAGTCTACATTTAATGGTATTTTTATGGGTTTTAATCCTCCTCCCAAAATTTGAATGTCGTTCACAAAAGTTAGATAAAAATTTCTATTCATCAATATTTATAATATTATTTAGATTTAACTTTTTAATTTCAGAGTTAACCTTACTTTTCAACTTTTTATTTCCCCGGACAGACGAATATATAATATATATAACAATATTTATATAATTATATATAACAGACGAAAAGTATGGCAATCGATGAAAAAAAATGACCCCCCCCAAGATTTTTAAATTTTGGACCCAAAACGTCGAAAAACGAAAAAAATTTAGTTTTTTTTCTGTATGCATGGATATTAGTGTATATAGAAGCATAGCGGCTTTATTCACTCAATGTGAAGCTTAATAACTCCTGTGTCTTTTGTCGAAAATTTCTGAAATTTTTCAAAGGGATTTATATATTAGAGAGATTGACGCTATTAAATTTTGGTGTTAAAGGTCAAATGGGGATCGTGTGTCATATCTCGGGTAGGGTCGGACATAATGACGATTTTACTCATTAATAGCATTTATAATTTCGTTTTTTCCTTCATTTAGCTTCTTGTTTGCTAAATCCTACTAAAGTGTTACTTCAGCAACCTATTAGTAGCGGTCAAGGTAGTAGCCTACCGCTCTGGTGACACGATACTAAATCCGGACGGGTCGAAAAGCCGGTAGTCCTTCATTCATTCATTCATTATGTTTTATTGTACCAAAAATAAGTACAAGACCAGGCCCCGCGTTTGGCATTACCTGATGACACAGTTAATGGAATACAAGAGAAAATTACAGTATTTCCCGAAACGCAATGAAATCAAATGCATAAAAAATAGACAATACGATACAAAACAAACATGAGGTACGCGAGAAGAGACCAGAATTACAGTATAACGCAATACTTTAGAATATTGCACTAGTTATAAACAAAGCTCATTATATACTGTACCAAAAAGACGCGCACAATTGGCAGTAGCCTAACATGAAAGTTAGGCTCGTTAACAAGAGTAAAATACAAAATAGATCTGTATGTTCAGAAGAAATAGTATACATAGATTAGTCCTTACATGTGACTTTCTGTAAATATTGGTTTTTAACTCTTATATAACTAGGGCATTCTTTGTCCATAGCATTGTAATGAAATTGTTCACGTTTTTCTTTTACACAATTGGTGCAACGTTGTAAAGATACTGAATTTGTACAGTCTTTAAACAAGTGATCACCTTGGAAATGACTGCAGACACGTTTTGGGGACGGGCATTCCTTTGCAATATGTCCGAAAGCTAGACACTTGAAGCACTGTCTAACTGGAATGTATTCGAACACCGGACAACTACTCCACTTGATGTACATCTTTCCCTCCCTAAGTAATCGTTCTCTGATACTTGGAGTGACCTCAATTATCCATGAAAGTGTGAGGGATGAACAGAGCCCCATTAAAGTGTTATTTTGGACTTTAATTATTGGGAAATTCAATCGTCTAACTTCGAGCGTTTTATCAAGTTAGGCTAAAAGCCATAAAAATTTATTTCCCACGAAGTTGGTTCCTGGTTGAGGAAGATCCAGCTAGTCAGTGATGTGTCACCCGGAACTTTCGATAAAGTGCCCACATTGGACGCCAGACTCTTAACAACTGCCTGACCTCATGGGAAAAACCCAAGAGGAATAACAAGGGAGAACGAAAAAAAAACCACCCAAAGTCAGTCGTCTTCCAAAGTCCGTCCACCAAAGTCGTCCTCCAGGATTTGTACCGAGACCAAGACTCCCGGATTAATACCGTGCCTCTTGCCAGCTGCTATTGGATACACACTTTTTGAAGTGGATATCATCCCCACTTCAGTGCCTTCACACCTCCGGGCTCCTGTTAACGGACAAGAATTTGAGCGAACATTCCATCGGCGGTGTCATCTGACCACAGATCTTCGACCCAAAAGAAAGGTATTTATCAACCCGCGATTCGTTTGTAAACTCTCTCTCTCGAACGGCCTAGTATAATTAGGGGCTATGCTAAAAATCGAATATATTTGTATTTTCTTTTGTTATAATTAAAATTGTTATTTATTTGTTATTATGAAATCCGAGTGAGTCACTTCTTCGTCTCTCTCCTCACCTCTACTCCGAATCCAACCGCTCACCCGCTACCGCTCGCGTGACATAAAGTCCCGATTTCCGAGTCCTGCGAGACTCGGTAGTGTCACATCCTGACGTGGTGTCAAAGAGACACCGACCCTACGGTCACAAAAGATATTCACTGTTTTTTTTTTGTTTTAATGCATATTTAACTCTAACATGATCTGGAAATTCATCTTTCTCAACACGGAGCACCAAATAATTTTGTTCACAAATGTGTTTTTCAAGATCATCTTTAGTGATTGACTTAGGAACTGAAACGATCTTAATAAGAGGTCGTTGTAGGTTTCCTCTACGAGCTCTGAGTCCCGGGACTTTCTCCAATAAGCATTCCAAAGCTTTAGCATCTGAATTATTGCAACCATCAATTGCGACTCTCCCCTGTTTTCCCCCTAGTTTTTCTTATCTTTTTTATCCCTACGCCAGCTACTATTGGATACACACTTTTGATTAAAGTTGCTCTTGTTTGTTCAGAGGTAAAGTTCTCGTTTTCACTATAAACCAGTACTGTAAAGGTGGGTGAAGGTGATGACGGTTTTGGCTTTGGTTGCATTGTTGTCAAGCCTCTGATAAGTATTGTACTATATGACGGAACAGAAGAAACAGAAGTTTCATTTTTACTCTGTATAATATTGTTTTTAATCAATTCACTGATTTCTTGCTTGGTATTATGGACATCCTCTTGAATGTTTTTATTACAAATTTCCAGGGCTTCTTTGATATCTTCTGTAGTCGCTAAATTCCCTATTTTATTGTTTGGAATCGCTGTTATGCAAGCTTTCTTGATGGCAGCCTTAGTTAATTCAATCATCCTGTTAAGTTGTTTCACTATAAACTTGTTATGTTGTACAGTCCCCAGTCGGCCATCCTTATTAGCAGTGATATATTTTTGTGTCTTTTGAATAATGCCGAAGGCATTATTCAAAAGACAAAAAAATATATCACTGCTAAGCCTGGCGAAAGTTTTCCATTATTTCTGTCTCCATGTCAATCAACAGTAAGTAACTTATTACTAATTAAAACTAATTAAAAACTACTTAAAATTAAGTCGCGTTACAATTTAGAAGTTTTATCTTCGGAAAACAAAGAAAAATATCAGTAAGGAAGCGATGAGTCAGTCAGCAACGATTCCAAGTCCGTTGGCGACCGTTATTACCGTTGACAGATCATTAGCAGTACAAGTGGAAAAAGTCTTCAAAAGTTTAAATCGTCGCCATTCAAGTTCTATTTGAAGTATGTCTTCGAAAATTATTCAGTAAGGAGTACTTATGGTTCACTACCGGAGACGGTTAAAATTTTTCACGGATGTCAACACGTAGGCCCGATGCGGTCCACCTAATGTCAAACGAAAAAGTCCAAAAACTGAAAAACGGATGAAACAAAATGCACAAAAATTGGAGATCTAACTCATCCTTCGATGTATTGTCCTACACCGTTCACAATTTCCGGAAAAAAGGTCGTAGAAATTACGAAAAATCAGTCCGAAAAAACGTGAACTTTAAGTCTTCATATTTCCAAAAATATTGGGTCCAAATTATCAATTTTTGTATCAGAAGAGTCACAATCACTAGTTCTATCCAGATGATCACAAAAATACCTAGAAACAGATTAACCTATCGAAATCACGAGAAATCGAGGAGCTCGATTTTGAACACACACACACACACACACACACACAGCAAATAGAAGAGACGGGTTCAAAGCCGGTAGTCCGTCCAGATGTGTCAGATTCTGTCCCTCACCACCTAGCAGCTTCATTGTGGGCCTGGCCGAACCCATAATAGGCTTGTTAAAAGAGGCCCTGTTAGTGCCCACAGGACGGAAAGGGTTTAAAATAAGGAAAAACAGTTAGTTCTGTTTTTCCAAACTTATCACAACGACTTCGTTATGTTATAACAGTCTTCTTTTATTCTCTTTAAGTATCTTTAATACTATTTGAAGTTTTATTCTAATACTTGTATGTTTAACAATTTAAAAGCCTTATCATTAGTGTTTGACAAATCCTAAATATGATTAATTCTTTTAAAGACAAAGTCCTTTCCAAAAAACATAGGAACCACCATTTATTAACTTTGTGTTCCAGACATTATACTTTTGGAGACTGACCTTTTCTTTTAGGCTACTGGCCGCCAAACTGTCCTTTAAAAAAACACAAAAATATCCAATTCCTATATTTTTTTGGAAAAGACTTTGTCTTCAAAAGAATTAATCATAATTATCTCCATCGAACGAAAATTTACAAAAAAAATAAAAAAATAAAATTCTAAATATTTAAGCAAGAAGGTGAGCTTAAAGAAGAACAAAATTTTTTTATTGACTTAACTTAGGGATGATATTTGGCCCTCGATATCTATAGTTCTAGGTCAAATGTTAGAATTCTGCCTCTGCCACGACACGCCATTTTAGAACTTTTATTAATGTGCAAAATTTCGTTCAAATCAGTCGCGTCATTACTTCGCAAAACGTATTTCAGCGATTTGTCAATTTGAATCACTGCCAAGGAAACTTACTCGCTGCGCTCCAACGAAGGATTCGTTCAAAATTATTCAATTTTCGAACTCTGATTTAGTTTTATTTCATCTCGAGCTAATGTCTAACTGCATTTTATTTCATTCAATAGATTTGGAAAATAAATATACGTCATATTTTTGATGCAATTTGAACAAATGTGAAAAGTCTTGTATAGCGTGATTTAATACACGCTCGTAGTTGCACAACACTTATTTAATTAATATTTTGTAACTCTGTCTATTTAAATACTAAATTAAATGTATGAAAAAGTTATCAGCACTTAAAAACTTTTTCGAATAATTTAATTATATTAAAAGTTCTCAGGTGTATATTATAACAGTTCGTTATCATTTGTTTTTTTTTTTTTTTGTATGTGTTACATTTATATATCTACTCTATGTACAGTACAGTAGCTTAAATAAAATACTTTGCTTAAATCGCTACACAAAAATATAGAAAACGTGGTACCAGAATACAATAAATCGTTACGAAATTTTTATTATGAATAATTTATATCGGGAATAAAGGGGGCAAAAGTCCGTTGACCATCGATGCGAACATAAAGGATAATATTCCTAGTTCTAAAATATAATTTGCAATAAATAACACACAATTTTAAAAAAAACTGTTTTTATGGATTTAAATGAAATGCACGCATTTCTCAAAACTTAATATTTCTATTTTAAACGTTTTAAGTTGCTTTGTATCATATCCTCAAATCTTGCACTCAAATTTCACTCATATCTAATTAAGATAGAAGACTGAAACTTTAAAGTCCGATGTTAATGCATTTGAATAATGTTTTAGGAAGTGACTATATCTCCATTATCCTTCCCACCCCAAATCTGATAAGCATAACTAAATTTAGAATTTAATCAGTAATATCGATTGGGCATAGCTATTTTAAATCTGGTATTAAATGCATTATAGTGATGTACTGTACACTGTGTGCTGTACTGTATATGATGAAGATGGCTCAATCTTAACATTTTTAAACGAAAGAATATTTCATTCAATACCTTTCTATTTCCAAATGTTTGATAACAGTAATTAGCCGTAAGTAATGTATATGTAGTCGACTTTATTTCACATGCAATAATAATATTGTAATTGGAAAACTCTTAATAAATACTAAAATTCTAATTTACGACAAGTAACCTAAAATTGTTTTTACAAAGAAAAAATGTTCTCTTGTGCTTACATTTATCTCTCTATTCCGAGTTTTTCTTAATACGTAAAACGCGAAAATTTTCTATTATAAATACCACGAGACTGCCATTATTTTCTATGAGTAAACTATTATGAAGTGATTAATATTTTCAATATGGTTTCATGAATTTTTTTCGTAAAATACCGAAACAGTATAATATTCGTCTCATCGTTTCTAATGACAAAATGTCAAGGACAAAGCCGTCACTTGATGTAAAAAGCGTTAAAGATATGCTGAAAACGAATAAGATTTTTGAAGTGAAACGGTTATAAAAACAAATTATAGTCATTTTTGAGGTTATTTTGAATAAATTTTTGTTTCAAAAAAGTTCCTAAAAATAATCCCTGTTTAGGGATGACTTTTGTTTATTCATTCAGCTTCAATTGATTGGACAATCTAATTGTATGTGGAAAACATCATATCAATAATATTCGAAAAGTTATTCAAACGTGAACGTCATAACGTCAATAATTTAATAAAACAGATCATTGTTCTTAGTAATCTTCGTTATTATTTGTAGAATATCATTATTTTGTTACATTTTCGAATCCATTTCTGTAAAAATAGTCATTTTGGACAATTTCAGTTATCTATTAGGAGTTCCTCAGTTTTAAACAGAACGACATGTTTTTCCAAAAATTGGGAAAACTTATAAATTAATACGTTTATTAGCGAGTTGGGAATGACTTATAAAAGTTAAAAGTAACTTTTTAAAGTTACTTTTAACTTTTATATTATACGAAAAATTTTATTTTATTTTCTTATGTATCAACTCGTTTTAAAAATTTAAGACACAACTTTTCCATTTCGTATTGCAGAATTTTCAATTATCAAAGCGAGTTTTAATATACTCGTATATATATTTAAATACTTTTATGTTCAAATACTTGAAATTTGAAGCAGATGCCATATTTAAAATTTATTATATCTTAATTCTCTTATAAAATGAGATATCATTACATGTTAGAATTTTAGCGTAACGTTTTTCCTCCGTAAGAAAATATTGATTTACTTAACGTTAAAAATTTATTAAACTATATAAGTATCTGATAGCAATGTATTAGTACGCACAGTTATTTTCTTGCTACCATATTAGGGAGTATTATTTATTCTATTTTGTTGTTATTGTTATTATTTTAATTGTTTTTTTATTTATCCATATATATAATCGAGATGGGTTGATAATAATAATAATAATAATAATAATAACTCTCCCGTGGTCACCACCTGGTCATGGTGGGAGAGCCCAGTAATTTTACTGATCCATAGGACAATGCAGGCTGGAGCAAGCTCAGCCTGGTCTCCTGGTAGGGACACCCATGCTAGTAAGGTCTATGGGGAGAAATGAAGCTAAGAGTGACTACACCCACATTCTGTGGAGTTATTCATAATGGTAGTAACCAAATCAAAGTGTGATACCGGCTCGGACGTCGCCCGGGTTAACAAGATCCGCGTTCGTGGATTAGGCAGAGGCTCACGTTCGATAAATAGGCCACAGTCTCCCTTGGTTACCGGTGGCGAAAGAAGCGCCGGCCCAAGCATGGCTACTGCAATGCCCTCAACAGATGTGAGGAATCAACCTAACCTTGGTGTTTCTGTGGAAATGAATCCACAGACCACAAAGGCTGGAAAACCAGCCAACGGATGAAATGGACATCAGAAATGAACGAGTTTATCATCCGTACTTACTACGCAATCACAAAACTTGAAACAAATATGACAGCATACAGACAACAACTATACCATAGATTCACACAACAATATCCTCACCTCACTGCCACCGAACAAAGGGTTGTCGATAAAAAAAAGAACAATTATACACAACATTATCCCACAAACAATACTTGAACTTATCAAACAACAGGTTGCTGATCAAATACACCAACAGACAGAAACATTTAATATTATTAATGAAGATCACGTAACCTGTCAGGATAATATAGAAACTAGCATTGATAATAGCACACATATAACAACTACCACTAATGATACTACAGGCACTTCCCTCATCCATCACTGCTAACATAGACATAGATTTAGTTAATACGCTCTCACTTATATTTCAGGAAACATTCACTAAATATACAGGCACAGATCCCACACAAAGACCACGAATACCAAAAATCAACACGTCAAAGGTAGTAGGAAAAACACTAAATTATGTAAACACTCACTTACTACCAAAATACATTCATTTAATTTCTACACTCTCAGACATTCATACATTAGTTTATGCTGGGGCAGTCACAGTAATAACACACCATGGACTGAAAATACAATCACAGACAGACACACACAAAACACAATTCTGTCACAAGCCTGCCTGGCAAAGAAGAATAGAAACACAAATAAATGACATTAGACAGCAATTAGGCAGGCTGACACAATACACTAAAAACAACATAACACAAATTAAAGAAACAACTCAAAAACATTTTCAAGAAAATCAAAACACACACAAAACATGAACATCACAACACACACATTACAGAATACATCGATACATTAAAACAGAAACTCGCAGCCAAAGCACGTAGACTCAAATGATACAAAATATGTACGCTACGAAAACAACAAAATAAATTATTCACAAACAATGAAAAACTTTTCTACAGACAAATCAGTACCAAAACAAACACTGATACACAGCACAGTGGCACACCAACAGAAGAAGAATTCACAACTTATTGGTCTTCTCTTTGGTCCAATGCTGTTACACACAATGCTGATGAAGGCTGGATCGAGGAGGAGAACGGAAACTTGCACAACATACCAACTATGCCCTGTGCTGAAATAAACGTACACGACATCCGCTGTGCTGTTAACAGAACACACAACTGGAAGACACCTGGTGTAGACAACATTCACAATTTCTGGTACAAAAAGTTTACATCACTACACCAGGAACTAGCTAAACATCTAACACACATCATCATCAATCCACAAGACATGCCAAAATTTCTTACTCAGGGCATCACCTACATGAAACCTAAAAACAACAAACCACAGATCCCACACAATACAGACCAATTACATGTCTTCCAACACTCTACAAATTATTGACATCCTGTATCACAAAATATACATGTCGAAGAAGATGACATTCTTACAGAACAACAAAAAGGTTGCCGTAGAAATCACAGGGGATGCAAAGAACAGTTACTCATAGATTCAGTCATAAACAGCAAGCATTACGGCAAGCACATAAACAACACAGAAACACACACATGGCATATATAGACTACAGAAAAGCATTCGACAGTGTTCCACACAGTTGGCTGCTACATATTCTACACATGTACAAAATATATCCATCACTCATTGCATTCTTCCAAAACACTATGCAGCACTGGAGAACAACACTACATCTCAGGGTTAGTAACACTTCCATACAAACAAACCAAATATTCATAAGGAGAGGAATTTTTCAAGGAGATTCCTTGAGTCCTCTCTGGTTCTGCCTACCCCTGAACCCATTATCCAACATGTTAAACAACACCAATATGGCTACAATATCAGACATGAAAAAACAACACAGTTTACACTGTCACATCTCATGTACATGGACGACATAAAACTTTATGCATCCACACAAAAACAACTTCATCAACTCCTACAAATCACACACGCATACACCAAGGACATACAAATGGAGTTTGGCTTAGACAAATGCAAAATACTTCACATAGAAAAAGGAATCCTGAAGAAAGAAGATTTTCCACTTGGAAATGGAGAAATTATTGAATCCATGGAAGAGGGCGAGTTCCACAAGTATTTAGGATTCCAACAGGCCAAACTAACAGAACATACACAAATAAAGCAAAGATTAATTAAAGAATACTAAAGTAGGTTAAATGCTATTTTCAGAATACAGTTAAATGCAAAACACACAGTTAAAGCAATAAACACATATGTCGTCCATATAAACACTTACATACTCTTTTGGAGTTATACATTGGACTCACACAGATCTTGAGCAACTCCAAAGGAAAACAAGAACAACACTTACTAAGCATAAACAACATCATCCTAAATCCGCTATAGAAAGATTAACCCTTCCACGTAAAGATGGCGGACGTGGCCTGATTGACATAGTTAACCTTCACTACAAATACAGTCACTGCGAGAGTTGTTTTTCTACTTGAAACAAGAAACATCACAATTACATAAAGCGGTAACTCTAGCAGACTCAAATAACACACCATTAAACTTACACTCACAACACACAGACATGACACAACAAATAAAAAGCATAGACACCGTCAAGCAATCGTGGGTTCAAAAGGCACTCCATGGCAGGCATCCTTATGACCTGGCCCAGGATTTTGTTGACAAAACTGCGTAAAACAGCTGGTTAGATCGAGGATGTTTCTTTGGAGAGACGGAAGGATTCATGATTGCCATACAGGATCAGGTCATAAATACTAAAAACTACAGAAAACACATACTCAAAAATACAACACTCACAAATGACACATGCAGAAAATGTCACATCATGCCAGAAACTATACAACACATTACTTCTGGATGCAAGCTCTTGGCGCACACAGATTATTTACACAGACATAATCAAGTAACAAATATAATACACCAAGAACTTGCAAACAAACACAAATTATTAGACATTCACGAACCATACTACAAATACATTCCACAGACAGTATTGGAAAACAACACGCACAAAATGTACTACGACAGAGCCGTAACCACGGATAAAACAATTTACCACAACAGACCAAACATCACACTCATTGACAAACACAATAAAATCACATACATTATAGACATAGCCATTCCAAACACTCACAATGTACAAAACACATGCACTGAAAAAATTAGCAAGTACACAGAACTCGCCCAGGAAATAAGGCATCTGTGGAGGATGGATAGGGTGCTTATTGTACCTGTCGTTCTCTCCTGTACAGCTGTGATACCACACACACTATACAAAAGCCTGGAAACATTACAATTGAATAGAAATACATACATCACACTACAGAAAGCCACTATATTGAATACATGACATATTGTTAAGAAATTCCTGAATACAGACACTGATACTGACACTCTTATTTAATTTTAATTTTGATTTGGTTGCTATGCCTTGACTCTGGTCCGGCATAGACGCATAGTACACAGCCACCGGTGTCAACCGAGTATAACTCACAAAACCCAACATAATAATAATAAGCGCAGAGCCCAAATGGTTAGGAGTTGAAAGTTGAAATTTGGGACACAGTTAGGGTACGTCACGAGAACGCACACGAAGAAGGGACTTTTCGAAATTCCTCCCTACGGGGGAGAGAGACATGATTAAGGCTTAACACTTCCATCAACAATGGAATTGTTAAGAGAAAGCGACGTGCAAGAGGCAGATGCAGTTTTTTTTGTTTTGCGGGAAATCGAACATATTTTTAGACCCATCTAAAAATTCTCTAATTGGTCTGGAAACAGGGGGACCTAATCCTTGCATTCTGTGAAAACGAGTAAGGTTGACTATAATGTAATAATCTTAATCTTTGCTATCGTTACTTTTGCCCAAGCAACGCCGGGCCTACCTGCTAGTTTTTCTATAATATTTTATTGAGAAGACGAGATTATGGTATACATTATTTGAAAGAATTCTACCAGTTAACTCTGCGCCAATTAGCCAATTTATTTATAAAATACCTCACGTAACGTTCTTTTGCGCTATATTATTCGATTTTGCACCAATTAGTAACGTTACGCTTGGATCCGTTTTTAATTTCACTAATCGTCAAATTAAAAGACATAAATTTTTTTTGTTTTTATAAGTGATGACAATATTATTTAAAATTAATATTTTAAATTACTTATTATTTTATTTAAAAANTGTACAAAACACATGCACTGAAAAAATTAGCAAGTACACAGAACTCGCCCAGGAAATAAGGCATCTGTGGAGGATGGATAGGGTGCTTATAGTACCTGTCGTTCTCTCCTGTACAGCTGTGATACCACACACACTATACAAAAGCCTGGAAACATTACAATTGAATAGAAATACATACATCACACTACAGAAAGCCACTATATTGAATACATGACATATTGTTAAGAAATTCCTGAATACAGACACTGATACTGACACTCTTATTTAATTTTAATTTTGATTTGGTTGCTATGCCTTGACTCTGGTCCGGCATAGACGCATAGTACACAGCCACCGGTGTCAACCGAGTATAACTCACAAAACCCAACATAATAATAATAAGCGCAGAGCCCAAATGGTTAGGAGTTGAAAGTTGAAATTTGGGACACAGTTAGGGTACGTCACGAGAACGCACACGAAGAAGGGACTTTTCGAAATTCCTCCCTACGGGGGAGAGAGACATGATTAAGGCTTAACACTTCCATCAACAATGGAATTGTTAAGAGAAAGCGACGTGCAAGAGGCAGATGCAGTTTTTTTTGTTTTGCGGGAAATCGAACATATTTTTAGACCCATCTAAAAATTCTCTAATTGGTCTGGAAACAGGGGGACCTAATCCTTGCATTCTGTGAAAACGAGTAAGGTTGACTATAATGTAATAATCTTAATCTTTGCTATCGTTACTTTTGCCCAAGCAACGCCGGGCCTACCTGCTAGTTTTTCTATAATATTTTATTGAGAAGACGAGATTATGGTATACATTATTTGAAAGAATTCTACCAGTTAACTCTGCGCCAATTAGCCAATTTATTTATAAAATACCTCACGTAACGTTCTTTTGCGCTATATTATTCGATTTTGCACCAATTAGTAACGTTACGCTTGGATCCGTTTTTAATTTCACTAATCGTCAAATTAAAAGACATAAATTTTTTTTGTTTTTATAAGTGATGACAATATTATTTAAAATTAATATTTTAAATTACTTATTATTTTATTTAAAAAAGTACAATTCAGAGTTTCATCGATAAAATTTAAATTACCGGCAGCCTTATTTTGTAACAGTTGATCATTAATCAAAATTTTATATTACAAAAGCCGATAAAACTGTTAAAATATAGCGTTATTAACTGTAAAGAAGATTCTAGAATTTCATAATTTAGCAATAATAGTCTATTTCTTTTCGATTATTTAATCACAAATTTTTAATTTTTAAGAAATATATTTCTATCATTTTTAATTAGATTTAAAGCGATCATTTCGTTTAATTTATAAGCACAGTTAATATAGATTAAATTCGGATAATTATATATAATAGAGTAACTCAATCTAACTTCATTCATTCATTTTTTTAAAAAAATGAGCCCGTCGAATCTACTTCATTTTAATCGTGTTATAAATCACCCATCGTCGATAATTTCCAAATAAATCTCCCGTTAACGACCCTCGAGGGATTCCTGTTTTTATGAACTGATTTCCGTCCTGTTTTTCCTCTAATTGATCCAAAAGTAGTTTGAGATTTTTAATGTCGTTCACTGCCATGCACACGGCCACATTCGCATATTCCACTTTATTACTAAACGGCCGTTGTAATTACCATAAGAAAATTTTTCTACTTTCCAGTTTTAAGAAGATTCTGATTAGAATTATGGATCCTGTTACATCCACTGATCGGAACGCAATTCACGTGTCTTCAATATTTGTAAGGTTCGATTACAACTTTAAAAAATCCAGTAACCAGTTGCTTAACTTTCCCGGCAACATTGAAAATTGCGTGTTTGGCGCCAACTAGTAAAGTCTTTATTAAGTTCGGCCTCACTCGAGGTAGGACACACGATCCCCACTTATCTCTCCATTCCGTTGACTTTACCCACCAAAATTTCATGGCACTAATGCCTCATATAGAAATTACCGTGCTGTCATAATAGTTTATTAATTTTAAAAAACTTTCAGGAAATACTGAAAATCTAACAAATGTTTCAACATTACCATCAAAAAAACAGTTACATCGTACTGATAACAGATTTAGGCATCGTATGAAAACTGTTACTTCCTTCCACAAAGGTGAAATTTGCACAGGATGTGAAAAAAGTATGACTTTACTTTTTTCTCATGGTTATAAATGTACAAGTAAGTATGCAAAATTACTAATATTTCAGTATTAAATTGTTTTATTTAATTTTTCACTATTAAATTTTCATATTCAGGATGTAAGCATTTATTTCATTCAAAATGTATTTCACAATCAAGTCGTGTTTCTTGTGACAATGTTAATCGAGTAAGACGCACACCTAGCAAATTAAACAAAAATAATAAAACGGAACAGTTGCCAATAACTTCTTGGAATGTAACTCGCACATCAGAATTTCGTGATCCAAGGGATATTATTGTTACAGATGTATCAGAATTGCAAAATATGGATGATTTCATCTTTAAAAAGGTTTAGTTATTTATTTTCTATTTATTATTTTTATACAGTAATAATGATAATGCAATAATAGTGTATATAAGATGATGGAAATTAATGTAAAATACTGATTTAATAAAAATAAACAAACTGAAATATGACTTGTAAATACTTGTTACAGATTTGAGGCATATAGTGTAATACAATCAATATCGTTTATTAGATACTATAATTAGTACATTCCCGGTACAGCCTAGCATTGCCGGGTATGGTGTAATACAGGCGACCCCCCCCTTATAACACTGTTGATTTTTCTGTTTTATATGAATTCCATGTTGTACGAGTCACTTAGATTTTACAAATACGTGTGCCGGGTTGTGAACGGCTCACATATATTTAAAATCTAAGTGACTCTTACAACATGGAATTTATATAAAACGGGAAAATCAACAGTTTTATAGGGGGGTCGACTGTACTATACTTGAACTAAATTTTGAGATTCATAACAAATTCAAGCTCAAACATATTAATATAAAATTTCATAGATAATAATTTGTTAAAATAACATAAATCTGTAAATTTTTTTTTCTAGTTGTGTCAAATGAGTGGAAATAATGAACAGAAAGATTGTCTAGTTGATGTTGTTTTTAAAAGATCTTTAAGAGAATTTAAGTTCAATCTTATAAGTACATATTCTGTAGCTGCAGCACAAGTAAGAAGTTTATTGATCATAAAATTTATATTCTTGTGTATATTTATAATAATTAAATGATTGATTAATTTTTCTTTGACACATCAAGGATGGCCGTTTATGTATTTGCTATAAAGATCTAATAGATAATTTTGAGCAAGTTATGCAAAGTGTTTGTCATCAAGAAAACACTAGTCAAACATTCCCTGTAATTATGGGTGTAAATGCATTCCGTGGCTTTCTAGATGAATTTAGAAATTTATATAGGAATGAAGAAAAAATTAAATCTAAAGTAAATATTATGTTATATATTATCCATGTAAATACTTTTTATCAAAACTAAACTATATTATTTCATTTAAAGGGGAAGAAAAGAAAACGAAAGAAAATGGAATTATCAGTGAGTATAAGTATATTTCTTCAAATAATTGTAATTTGGTAGTATAGTACTTACTTGATATTGAAAAATTAAATTAGTAAATGTGATTCTAATTTTATATGTACTTACATACAATAAAACTTTCCTAACTCGATACTCTGAGGGGTAGGAAAAAACTTTGAGTAACAGACGCTTCAAGTTGGAGAACAATAGAATAAAAAATGATGATTTTAAATAGATTTGTATTTTTACCTCTTGCATTATATAAAGAATCTTTGATAGTGGTTGTTTTTGTCTTAAACAGCCTGTGTAACACCTTTCAACAAAATGTTCAATGTAACTAATGGAATTAAACAGTCTTGCTCTTGTTAAACAAGAGGAGGTCGTCTTGCTTTTTTTGAACTGGAACATTGTCTGAAAATTGGTGTTGGATACTAGATACAACTGTCTAAAAATTTCAAGGAAATTCAATAATTAGGATCAGTTTGAATAGAATGAGTATTAAAATTCAAGTCAGGGAAGTTGAACGTAACATAAATCAGAGTCAGAACCATGAAAAACATTGACTTGGAGAAAATTCAAGTTAAGAAATTCAAGTTAAGAAATTCAAGTTGGAGAAGTTAAATCCCTATGCTATTCCATTGACCTACTAAACCTACTAAAGTACAGTAATACCTCACTTAATGTGGGGGATAAGTTCCTAGATGACAAAGTTCTAAACAAAACAGTGTCATTTTAATATAGAGTAAATAGGGAAAGGGGAACGTAGAACCAAAAATAAACAAATTTTACTTCAATTTTAAGTTATATTATTAAGAAAATTAATATAATAATATGTTAAATAACACACAAACATGTGTTAAAAATTTTAATATCTATCTTTAGGAATATATGGGTCATAAATTCATGGCTGTTGTTATAAACATTCCTACTGCTTGCGAAATATGTTCTTCTTTTATGTGGTTAATGGAGAAGGGATTAGTCTGTCAAGGTAAATAATAATAATAATTACATATAAAATTCAATAATTTCATAAAAATATTAAAATTTTGATAAAATTATTAAATACATTGTCGTTTTTTTTATCCAGGATGTAAATTGACCTGTCATAAAAAGTGTTACACTAAAGTTAATGTATATTGTAAGAATTGCCTCAGCCAACATGTAAGAAATTTTTTATAATTATCTAATAAAATTAAATAAGTGAAATAAAATAAAGAATTTTAATTTTAATTAGGAGAAGCGTGTTTTTGGTGCTCCATTAGAATATCTAGTATCATCTGAGATTAGAATTCCTATTGTTGTTGAACGATTAATAACAGTAATAGAATTAAAAGGATTGTATACAGAAGGTATCTACAGGAAGTCTGGAATTGCTTCCAAAGTACGAAAATTAAAAGATCTAATGGAAGAAGGTATGTAAAATGTAGAGAATATTTAATTTAAAATTCAATAGCANGCGAAATCAACTATTAACAACAAATGAAACTATTTTTAAACTAGTTTCCAGCAGGGCTGTAGAGTCGCGTAAAAATCTACCGACTCCGACCAGGGGCGGACTTGTTACCGAAAGAGACCCGAAAATTCTGATGTCATCACGTCGCACAGGCAAGTCCACTTGAGAACCTGGCTATTATACGCGATGATAAAACTGACATAACTATCTGGTTAGTCACGAACATCAACAAACAAAATGGAAGTTTTGGTTAGAAATAAATACTTTTTCTTGCCATATATCTAATAATAAACAAATGTCATCGTCTCTCCAGATGTCTTTTTTATTTCTCTGTTGATAGGCCGACACGTGTTCCGTAGCCATTTTGTATTTTCTCGCACGCGTGGGATTGTGGGATCTCTCTTATGACTGGATCTAGTTTCAAGAACTCTCTTGAGTCGATCGCGATTGAACCTCATTTCAGTCGAGATTGAAACGGTCGAGACTCGAGAGAGATAGCACCACGGCATAGTCGCTGACCTTAATCACAATATAGATCTGTGTTTCTCAACGGGGGATATATCGCTCCCATGTGAGCGTTTTTCCATGTTGAGGGGGCGATTAGTAACAATTTATATTTTGGGGCAAAAAACAATTTTCTGGGCGATATAGTAAAACATTATACAGTAGAGCGTCGTTTATCCGAATCAATTGGGGACTGGGTTGTTCGGATAACTTATTTTTCGGATAACCGATTATGTACGAAAAAATATATTAACCTATCCCATCCTGAAATTTTTATCCGTTGCGTGTCTCTGCGTTGAATTTTCGTCGATTTTAAGCCTAACGTAAACTTTTTAAAATAATAATCGTGACTATTGTATTGTTAAAAATTATTTCTTTAATTTGTACAAACAAAATAAATATATTGAAAAATATAAAAACAATAAAAAAATTATACTTCAGATNTCTTTTTTTTTATTATTATAAAATGGCAAAAAGCTTAATTTTGAGAGTAAGCTTGGGTTTTATTTAAACTGTAAATACTAATAGCGTGTAAAATCGTCATTAGGCTAAGTCCGACCCTAGTCGAGATATGACACACGATCCCTTTTATCTCCCCACCCACTCGATCTTTAACCACCAAACTTTAATAGCATCAATTACGCTGATACACAAACCTCCATGCAAAATATCAGAATTTTTGACAAAAGATAGGAGTTGTTAAGCTTCAAAGAGGGTGAAAAAAATCGTTTCCCCAAACACACTAATATCCATACATATACGAAAAAAAACCGAATGTTTGCATTTCTCGACGTTTTAGGGTTCCCGGAGTCCAAAAATGTAAACATTTTTGGGGTCATTTTTTGACCGATTGCCATACTTTCCCTCTGTTATGTAGAACAGAGTCGGGAAAGTATAAATAATAACTTTTCGTGTACTGTACGTTTCCGAATAGCATATTCAGAGTGCTTTCATAGTAAATTGGATAAGCAAATAAAATGGGCCATGTCTTTGGCTTTTTTTATCTAGCTCTATTAAAAATGCTTTATCAGGCGACATGCCCTTAGTTTTATCATAAGAATTTATGTACAACGTATGTAAATACAGTCGACCCCCCCTATAAGATATAGATACGTTCCATTCTTTAGGAATCCGATTTCTTACGAATCCTTCCAATCACAACCCGACACGTGTCAAGTTTACGGATTACGGCTGTTTGAAAGATTTTCTTCCATAAAATTAATCGATTCTAGACTAATCTGACTCAACATTTCAAAAATACGTATATATTTTTTGGGAATAATCCGTATAAACTACGCTATAAACAAAAAATTGTAGGATTACTTACCGAGTGTCCACCGCCATTGCTAATGCTTGTTTTCGTCGCGGAGGGACGCTCCGCGACGAAAACAAGCATTAGCAATGACGAAAGTTTTCTGATGACTTATTTTTCTGCGAAAACTTCGTTGAACTTCGGAGACATCATTAATATAAATAATTTT
>NW_019385051.1:302589-312249 GCF_000671375.1 Centruroides sculpturatus | reverse complement strand
AGGGGGCGATTAGTAACAATTTATATTTTGGGGGGCGAAAAACAATTTTCTGGGCGATATAGTAAAACATTATACTGTATTAAGAATAATTAGATATTTTAATTTTTATTTAATTTTTAATTTTAATTTTTATTTAGATTTTTATTCGTTATATCGTACAATAATTAAACAAATAGCATTATACTAATCACTAGTCTATTCAATGCAGTACGAATTTGGCGTTAGCCTTGACCCTCGACATCGGAATTTTGAAGTGAAGGGGGCGACACTACGTTGAAGGGGGCGACGATTCGTTTGAGGTTGAGAAACACTGATCTAGATCGAAATGCTCGGTGCGAACGGGGTATTACTATCTTACCGTAACGTGAGGAAAAAAATGAAATGTATTTATCCCATCTCTTCCCCTAGTTAATATATGTTTCTATCTCGTTTGTGAAACTGACCCAGTCGGGACAACTTGACTGACCATGACGACTGGGCGCCCGTACTGTACATTGGGGCACTAGGGGTACCTACCCCCTTTGTTGTCGGGCTGCCTTTTTCTTAATCCTCAAGGAAGTTTTAAGATTTCATTTTATTTTTAAACTAGCTTATTAATTAAGACCAGCTTTGTCCGAGTTTATAAAGTACACCTCGCACTCGGAGTTATTAATTGTAAATTTCAAAATATATGTAGTAAAACGAATTTTAAGAACATTATCAGAATGCCTATAACTACGTGGAAAGTTTTTTTCTCATAAATAGCGAGGTTATAGACAAATTATTAAAATTAATTTGGTTTCGGNAAATAGCATTACACTAGTCACTAGTCTATTCAATGCAGTACGAATTTGGCGTTAGCCTTGGCTCTCGGCATCGGAATTTTGAAGGGAAGGGGGGCGACGATTCGTTTGAGGTTGAGAAACACTGATCTAGATCGAAATGCTCGGTGAGAACGGGGTATTACTATCTTACCGTAACGTGAGGAAAAAAATGAAATGTATTTATCCCATCTCTTCCCCTAGTTAATATATGTTTCCATCTCATTTGTAAAACTGACCCAGTCGGGACAACTTGACTGACCATGACGACAGGGCGCCCGTACTGTAAATTGGGGCACTAGGGGTTCCTACCCCCTTTGTCGTCGGGATGCCTTTTTCTTAATCCTCAAGGAAGTTGTAAGATTTCATTTTATTTTTAAACTAGCTTATTAATTAAAACCAGCTTTGTCCGAGTTTATAAAGTACACCTCGCAGTACTTGTTACACCCGGAGTTATTAATCGTAAATTTCAAAATATATGTAATAAAACCAATTTTAAGAACATTATCAGAATGCCTATAACTACGTGGGAAGTTTTTTTCTCATAAATAGCGAGGTTATAGACAAATTATTAAAATTAATTTGGTTTCGGTTACACTGGCGATCTGCAGAGGGAGGAGTTTTATGAAAAACTGGTCACTATTTAAGTGTTATTAACTTGAAGAAAATCCGAAAAACCACGTAACCAGCCTGTTGGCGATGCGTGAATCCACCACCGACTACCAGTGTAACCGAACTCCATGCAGGTTAGTGCTAGGTGCTACTCATCGAAGTAATAATATATCGAATCTACTTTTCGCTATATCACTGTCACACTAATTAAATGAATATAATATTTGTTTTATTTTTTAAAATTATATCTTTTCTTATGAATTATATTTAGTATATTATTTTAAAAAATTTTGTCATTGGATGGCGCTAAATGTAAATCCAACAAATCCAATGTAGACAAAAATTAATTAATATATAGAAATAAAATAGACATTTTG
Organism: Centruroides sculpturatus; assembly: GCF_000671375.1. Taxonomy (NCBI): domain Eukaryota; kingdom Metazoa; phylum Arthropoda; class Arachnida; order Scorpiones; family Buthidae; genus Centruroides; species Centruroides sculpturatus. Next base: position 310,460 of record NW_019385051.1, on the reverse strand, counting down.
GGATGGTATACACGACGTTATCTAAGTTAATAGTATGTTAGCAGAACTGCTGCGTTTCATACCAATTGGTCGAACACCCTATGAGTGTATAAAGAACAAACAAACAAACATTCTCATTTATAGATATAGAAGATTAGTTAGGCATTTTTATCACAACAAACTTTTTATTGATGATAAAATTAAAATTAAAATATTTGTTATTAATTGAAAATTGTTCTAGCGGGTCGTGATTGTTCGGTTGAGTATCAAGGTACCACTGTATTTGATAATCGCGATTTTGATATACGCGGTAGCATCGAGGGATTATTTAACAGCATTAATCAAGGATATTTGTATATATATATATATATACAAATATCCTTGATTAATGCTGTTAAATAATCCCTCGATGCTACCGCGTATATCAAAATCGCGATTATCAAATACAGTGGTACCTTGATACTCAACCGAACAATCACGACCCGCTAGAACAATTTTCAATTAATAACAAATATTTTAATTTTAATTTTATCATCAATAAAAAGTTTGTTGTGATAAAAATGCCTAACTAATCTTCTATATCTATAAATGAGAATGTTTGTTTGTTTGTTCTTTATACACTCATAGGGTGTTCGACCAATTGGTATGAAACGCAGCAGTTCTGCTAACATACTATTAACTTAGATAACGTCGTGTATACCATCCCAAAATGTCTATTTTATTTCTATATATTAATTAATTTTTGTCTACATTGGATTTGTTGGATTTACATTTAGCGCCATCCAATGACAAAATTTTTTAAAATAATATACTAAATATAATTCATAAGAAAAGATATAATTTTAAAAAATAAAACAAATATTATATTCATTTAATTAGTGTGACAGTGATATAGCGAAAAGTAGATTCGATATATTATTACTTCGATGAGTAGCACCTAGCACTAACCTGCATGGAGTTCGGTTACACTGGTAGTCGGTGGTGGATTCACGCATCGCCAACAGGCTGGTTACGTGGTTTTTCGGATTTTCTTCAAGTTAATAACACTTAAATAGTGACCAGTTTTTCATAAAACTCCTCCCTCTGCAGATCGCCAGTGTAACCGAAACCAAATTAATTTTAATAATTTGTCTATAACCTCGCTATTTATGAGAAAAAAACTTCCCACGTAGTTATAGGCATTCTGATAATGTTCTTAAAATTGGTTTTATTACATATATTTTGAAATTTACGATTAATAACTCCGGGTGTAACAAGTACTGCGAGGTGTACTTTATAAACTCGGACAAAGCTGGTTTTAATTAATAAGCTAGTTTAAAAATAAAATGAAATCTTACAACTTCCTTGAGGATTAAGAAAANGGATTATTTTCAAAAAAATATACGTATTTTGGAAATGTTGAGTCGAATTAGTCTAGAATCGATTAATTTTATGAAAGAAAACCTTTCAAACAGCCGTAGTCCGTAAACTATGATTCCTACAAAATTGATTCATAAAGAAAGTATCTACCGTCTTATAGGGGGATCTACTGTATCATACAGTTTCCCGAATAATTGATAGTAGGTGCAACTGTCAGTCACTACAGCATAAAGTCGTGGGCTTTCCTTACATGTAACGCTGGCCGACCTACTTTAAAAAATATTTAATGTTTTAAGATACTTTTTTTAATTATGAGATTTTAATCAACAAACTAGTCTAAGATAATCATAAATCAATAAAGAATTAATCTATACATGAATTACTCCGATATTTTCTAACAGAAACTCATTTAAAAATAAGCAATACTTTCCTCACTGGTAAAGGATAGAATCTATTCGAATCCGGATATCTTTAATGAAAATATGAAATATTTTTACAAACAGTAAGAGATTGTGAAAGAATATTGTCGAGATAAAATCGTTCGACATACGATTTCCCGCGCTTTTCCGTATTTTCAAACGAACGACGGTTGTCACCATGGGAACGCTGATCAGACGGGCAAGTCACTACTAATTTGAGGTGAAAGTATGTATTTTAAATTAAATAAATTAAAAATTGCATCCCGGCATTGTGACGATGTCACAATAATTAATTATTCGTTTCTCCTTTTACTAAATTTAGAAATGGAAGTCGTCGAAAATCATGTTGTAACAAAATAAGNAAATTTAACTAAAAAGTAAAAATTATAGAACTGATAGATCTTAAAAATGCATTTATTTAGTAAAAAAAAATAAATAAATAACGTTTTAAAAATGAACTTAAAGATAAGGTTTTTGAATTGTTAAAATAGAGAATTATTTAAAATGAAAAATAAACTAATTTATGTGAGAAATCTTAAATAAAAACAATTTAAAAAACTCGTAACTTCATTTTATAGAATATATGTAAAGAGGAGTTGGTATTTCATCAACTTCAAACAGTTAAATTAATTACTTGCTGCTAAAATGGAGAAATCGCAATTCCAAATGTAAATATAGTAAATAAATTTGAAATTTGCATAGCTATGTAAAATTTAAATTCATGGCATTCCAATCTGAAGTTAATAAAAATAGTTAAAATTAAAAATGTTTTCCAGTTGTACACTATTAATATTAAATAAAATTTTTGTTTTTTAATGCTGTTTAGTTGTTTCGATATATGAGAAGTAAAAAAGGAATATAATAAACTGCTCATAACTTTAACAATCGAGTGACGTCAATTGATAACGATCCTCTGTACTGGACTTTAGGGAGCGTGAAGAATAACGAAGATTTTGTTTAATATTTTCAAGAAGACAATACATAAAAATCCGATTATTGTATTTATGAGTAAAATTACTTGGAGATACAGCAAAGTCGAATAGATGAACGTAATAAAATTCCAAAATCATTGATTCGAAAATACTGTGCGAATTACCCTTACTGAAAATATTTTATTAATTTTGTTATCGAGATACTTCGGTAAAATCTATAACTTCGACGTATTTCATCGTCTACGGATAAAAACAACTTTCGATTTGTATCAAGAACTCTTCGTGAAAGTTTTACATTTTATTGCTTATACAATTTCTTAATATAAAGTACAGTCGAATAACCTGTAAAGCGCATAAACTCTGAAAACGAAAAATATTAATAAGTTTCTATTTGTTAAATCATCGGATGTGATTAATAAATAAAGAATTGTTTATAGAACGTGACGAATAGATTACAATCTAGAAAATTGACGAAATAAATAGATGTGGCACTTGAAAACACACCTATTAATAGAAAACGTTTGAAAGAAATCGGAAAAATACAAGACAAAATTATATAATCAATATAAATTTAGGAAAGAGAAATCTCATCTAACTTTAAATGGAATTTTATAAAAATTCAATTTAATTAACAATCACACAGATAAAACAATTAAACAAACAATAAAATGTTTATTTGTTAATCCAAGTAGACATTTTAAACTATTATATTTTACATTGATTAGCTGTTTTCTAAAACAGATATTGTTTTCATTGTTAGCTATAAAGCTAACAATGAAAAAAATCTGAGATTCGAAGAAAATGAATTTCACTAAATAGTAGTGTAAAGCCTATAAATTTGATACAGTCGTTGCTTCATTCGTCGCAACTGTAATTTAAAAAAAGTAACAATATGTAAATTAAATGCAAACGATAAAGTAATTACGCAGTATGTAGCATGTCTAAGATATTAAAATAGTTCAATTATTAAATGGATCCGCAAATATTTCCGATTTTTAATTCTGGGTTTGTTTTTAGAAAAAAACAGTTTAATAAAATTTATTCATTCGTATTTTTAATTGTTTTTTTAACAAATACGTCCATTTTTATTATACTACAACAAATTTAATATTAAAACTTTGTTATGTTAAATTAATAAATTATTTTTAAGTGTAGTTCAATTTTTAATAAAAATATTAACGATAGAGAAATTAAGCCAATATCTATCAATCAGTTTTTTCAGTATAACATTCTCAGCTGCATTCAACCATAACTTGAGTTATCTGCCAGTTTTCTTTTTTGAATTCTATCAGAATTGCTTTAACAATATCTCTCCGTCGTTTGCTAAGGTGCTCTCTGGACGATTTACCTCTGACTGTTGTGCATTAAAAATATTATGATGATCACTCCTCATTTATGAGACCGAGGTGATCTAATAACCATCCTATTCTATTTCGTCTTATAACTCATGACAGACGGTAAAAGATATCAGCAGCTTTAGGAAACTCAAGATTTAGTCTAAGACTCTACAAATAGGACGATGTGTACTAGATATGTCGGCCTTTTTTCTTATACCCAACCAACTCCATTGTGGTTTCCCCATGGTCAAGAGCCCATCACAAGCCTGGAAAAAACTTATGATGGGCTCTTGTCCCAAATTTATAAAGGATCGGTTTATAATGTGTCTTAAAATTCAAGGAAATTTTATCTCAACAATGTTACGCATATAGTTTAATTAAATCGTGAGAAAAACTGGTTAAAGAAGATAATGTTTTATCGCAATTGAATAAAGATTTCTAATAGCAAAATTAAGTTTCATTACTCATACGCTTATTAATCCTAATATTGTATATGACGTATTTGTTGGCACTAATATTACTTTTGTCGTTAGTACTTTTGCATTTTTTAACTATTTAATATTTATAATTTTTCATTTACAGTGAGGTGCTGCAATTTTGATACACCAAGCTAACGATAGACATTAATCAAATGAATCCAGAAAACTTTAAAAATTGAAAATACTCGTAAATTAATAAATTACGAGTATTTTCAATTTTCAATTTACATTTTACGAGTATTTTCAATTTTCGAGACTTCAATCGTTTTATTATATAAAAGACAAAATTAATTTTCATTAAAAATTTCATTTCTCTGTTTAAATGAAATATTCAGTTATATAAATATAATTTTAAAAATTCTAAAAATAGGACTAAAACTTTTTTGAATTGCATGAAAAAAATTATTGCTATTTACATTTTTATAGCTTTTACGCATCGCTTAGTATATCGTTTTTCTTAAAATTTGCTTGGAATTTATTACACAGGAAAATAACGAAATGTTTTACATCCGAGTGATTTCAAACATTGACGAAAATATTAAATTTTATTTTGTGAAATTGTTGAAAGAAAATGAAATTACAGAAATCAACCAACAATAAAATAATTTTATATTATTAATTATATAACGTGTTCGTATACAATAAGAATATTAACTTTATCAAAATTTCAAAGAAAAATTTCCAATCTGTAATTAATATAAGCAGCTATCATCGACAGGAGTATGCCATTAGGCATCTCCATTTTCTGGACATTGAATTCGCTTATTGAAACGTGTACGAATTTTCTTTAGAAATCGCTATATATCTTACATGTAGATTTTAGATTTTATCGTCAAAATTTACCTTTATTACAAAAACTATATTTTAATTTTATAGTAACATTAAGATATATTTCACGTTTGAAACACAATAAACATCGAATATCTTTAACTAGAGGATAAACGAAACTTTTCAGCTAAATATTAGATTACATTTTAATATTAGTCTTTATTTTATAGATAAATCATTTTATATTACTGCATTTACGAGGTTTCGTGTTAAAGTTATCTCAATGAAAAGACAAATATTATCCATTTGTAGATAAAATATGTCAGCGTGAGTACCACAGTAATACTCACTTGTCTTTATTTATATGTGCTTATATTAAGCAAAAGATATTGCCTTTATCACGAAACATTTAATTATATAAATTATATTATAGTGTAATATCTACAGATCAGCAATTCTAAAATCCTTTCCAGACTATGCGCCTCTTTTCTTAAGATGAAAAAAGTTCCATTTATCTCTTAACAGCGTAACATGGATTTATTTCAGTTCACTCACGACACGCGAAAAGATGTTCAATTAAATCACTAAATTATTATTGCGAGTACAACTTTTGAACAATGATCTTTATTAATCTGTGATTGAAAGATTTAAGGAATTGGATTGGTGGAATATGGCAATACGCAGGCGATCTGCCAAGGGAAAATTCATTCCTGAAAGACTTTCTATTGGAAGCTGGTCCATATTTAAATGTTAGACACGTGAAAAAACTCAGAAAACTTGACTTGGTCGGCCCGTTAATATTAATAAAGATATCAGCAACTTTTAAACATAAAGAGGAAATTCAACTGCTAGAAAAAAAAATTGAGAGAAAAAATGGAAAATTCTAAGTTTATTTACACGTAAGAAATAAGAAAATTATGTCCATATCTACTTTAGATACTTTTGAACTGTTTTACATATTCAAAAATAATAGGAATGAAAGTAAATTTTGACAATAAAATCTTTACGCCGAAACTTATACGAAAAAACAATAAGAAATAAATATCTTTTAATAACTTAAATTTATCACTTAAAATAGAAATGTCTATTGACGTACCACCGCAATTAGTTAAAAGATGATGTTGCTGTCATTGACACAAATTACAAAATTTCACCCAGATTTGACATTATAGTTTTGAATAAAATAGAACATTGAAACTGTTTAATTACGGAACCTTTAAATGAAAGATTATTCTTGATTTTAAAATTGCACTTATTTGAAAAAAATAATAATAATAATTGGAATTAGCGTTATAAGTGACATGATTTATCCGAAAGCGAATTCTTAATCGGAGCATTTGGAAAGAAAAAAAACAGAGTTTGAACGGCAAACCGTTGTAACATCAACATTTACAGCTCAGTTTATTTCTAATACTCGAGTACATTAAATGATACTTTAAAGATGGCGACACAAATCTCCATATTAGTTATAAAGCATTAAAATGAATCTTGTGCAGTTAGGCATTTAATAAAAAACACAATAGACTAGAGTGGGATTATTAAAATGTAATTTAAATAAAAATTCATCAATAAGAAGAATTTTAACGACAAAAGGTAATCTCCACTTTCGGAAAAATCTTTGTTTGTTCTAGGAAAAAATATGTATTTTACGCTTAGGAGATTTTTGGTTAATTTGTCAATATTTTCAAAACAAAAATTAATCCATGTTAATAGAAATTTAAACGTATTTTTTCTATATAAATTTTTAACTTTGAACGATTTTTTTATATTGATCTATAATATTTGTATGCAGTTTTAAAAAAGTTTAGATAAAATAAACTATTAAAGGAATATACGTAAAAGAAAAGGTAAGTTATGAAGACTTCCCGCACTACACGATCAATTTTTAAAATATTTCAGTAATTATATTTATATTTTTATTTTATTGCCAACGATTTCTTACGTTCGTACTTAAAACCAAAGAAAAACTATATTTTTTAAATAATCTGTAAGGGAATAGTCATTTAAATTTTTGCTTAAAATAATTGAATTGAAATAATTTTTCATCTGATAATTTTACTGATATTATTAATTAATCTTGCAATATTTTGCACGAAAGTTTGGAAGATACACAATGAAAGCGTTTTGAAATCGTACGTGCCGTTTCGAAGATATTAAAACTAACGGCACGAAGAAAAATAGTCTCGAACCTAAATATTTATAAAGTCTAAAAGGATTTATTTGTTTATTAATATACTATAAAGATCTGATAAAAATCTAATGCTAAAATGAAATCATTTTCAATTATTTAAATGAAATTTATTGATTAGCTGTACACTAGTGATACTTTACTTTTTATATTTTAAATCAATTATTCTGTTTTGTTGATTATATTACTGTAAATTTATAACACATATAGGCCTATATTAGACTGTCAAGCTATATTGAACTTTCAAACTGTTGAAGCAATTATTTTTTTTTTATTTAATTCTTGTTGAAACAATATTTTTCTTATAAAAATCTGTCAATTATTACATTTTTCATAAATGAACATATGTGAAAATAATATATTTGTATACATATATGCGCTTGAAGATGATGTTTCATATATTAAAATAT
>NW_019385051.1:291089-296743 GCF_000671375.1 Centruroides sculpturatus | reverse complement strand
AATCCTACAATTTTTTGTTTATAACGTAGTTTATACGGATTATTTTCAAAAAAATATACGTATTTTGGAAATGTTGAGTCGAATTAGTCTAGAATCGATTAATTTTATGAAAGAAAACCTTTCAAACAGCCGTAGTCCGTAAACTATGATTCCTACAAAATTGATTCATAAAGAAAGTATCTACCGTCTTATAGGGGGATCTACTGTATCATACAGTTTCCCGAATAATTGATAGTAGGTGCAACTGTCAGTCACTACAGCATAAAGTCGTGGGCTTTCCTTACATGTAACGCTGGCCGACCTACTTTAAAAAATATTTAATGTTTTAAGATACTTTTTTTAATTATGAGATTTTAATCAACAAACTAGTCTAAGATAATCATAAATCAATAAAGAATTAATCTATACATGAATTACTCCGATATTTTCTAACAGAAACTCATTTAAAAATAAGCAATACTTTCCTCACTGGTAAAGGATAGAATCTATTCGAATCCGGATATCTTTAATGAAAATATGAAATATTTTTACAAACAGTAAGAGATTGTGAAAGAATATTGTCGAGATAAAATCGTCCAACATACGATTTCCCGCGCTTTTCCGTATTTTCAAACGAACGACGGTTGTCACCATGGGAACGCTGATCAGACAACTTTGGAAACTCGACCGCGGATTGGCTGGAAGACATCATATCACCAGCGGACGTCTTGTAGCGCTACTAAGCGCTGATTGGTCCATTTGTCTCAATCCATATAAAAGGATTGAGTTTAGGCGGGAAGTTTAGTTTCGCCTAGGACAGGGGTCGGTAGTTTGTCAAGTGAGAAGAGCCAAATTGTCATGAAAACAGGATAACAAAAGTACCAGAGAGCCGCATATTAATTTAAATGTGCGAAATACGACACACGACAGGGGCGCTTCTAGTGGACGTTTTTGGCATAACGTTACACGGATGGACGGACACGCGTTCAATGTGTTATACATATAGATATGCTTCAAATGCTACCACTCTTATGCGATACATATTGATCGCGAGTGTGGTCATGTGCGGACGGCGTACGACTCTATCTCATAAAGGCATAAATTATAAGGCTGCGGTGAAAAGAGGTGAGGTGAAATTGGAGTTTATGTCCGAAGAGCCGCAAACGTCTATGCAAAGAGCCGCATGCGGCTCGCGAGCCGCTAATTCCGACCCCTGGCCTAGGACACATCAAGGGAACTCACGTTCGTCAAGCTTCGCCTAAGTTAGCCTAGAAGATTGTTTCGTCTCGCTGTGCTGTAACTAACGTTGGAAGGAGTTCGTCGCAAGGTGTTCTTTTCGACTAACCTGTTGTCGTGGATTAAAAGTATTTGAACTTTGTTACACCTGAAGTGTTGTAATTGTTGTTTGTGAACTTTTGTAACTGTATGTACTGTACGTTTTACTCGTAATATAAACGTTTTTGTGGAAATTCAGTAACTTCTCGTATATCGTTTTGAATTTGACTAATATCATCGAACTAAATTAAAGACCCAAGACTGTTTTTCTTGAAAAACCCAGCTAAAAATAGTGCACTGCACTGACAATAAATAGCCAGAATAATTAAATGCCTATTCAACAAGGTGGCAGTCACATAATCGTGATTGAAAAATTCCTGCCGCCATGTTGCTGGAGATAGTTCTGCACTGCCGCGATATGAAAATACAGTAGAGCGTCGTTTATCCGAAAGTCAGTTATCCGAAAGAATTCCAGTTGGCAAATTTAAATTTTCGCTTGTGCTGTGGCGCTGCAATCTTTGGCTATGTCTTGGGCTACTCAAATATTTTACGTTTTTGATACTAAATTAAGTTCTGAAATATAATTTTTTATTNGGCCTTTTTTCTTATACCCAACCAACTCCATTGTGGTTTCCCCATGGTCAAGAGCCCATCACAAGCCTGGAAAAAACTTATGATGGGCTCTTGTCCCAAATTTATAAAGGATCGGTTTATAATGTGTCTTAAAATTCAAGGAAATTTTATCTCAACAATGTTACGCATATAGTTTAATTAAATCGTGGGAAAAACTGGTTAAAGAAGATAATGTTTTATCGCAATTGAATAAAGATTTCTAATAGCAAAATTAAGTTTCATTACTCATACGCTTATTAATCCTAATATTGTATATGACGTATTTGTTGGCACTAATATTACTTTTGTCGTTAGTACTTTTGCATTTTTTAACTATTTAATATTTATAATTTTTCATTTACAGTGAGGTGCTGCAATTTTGATACACCAAGCTAACGATAGACATTAATCAAATGAATCCAGAAAACTTTAAAAATTGAAAATACTCGTAAATTAATAAATTACGAGTATTTTCAATTTTCAATTTACATTTTACGAGTATTTTCAATTTTCGAGACTTCAATCGTTTTATTATATAAAAGACAAAATTAATTTTCATTAAAAATTTCATTTCTCTGTTTAAATGAAATATTCAGTTATATAAATATAATTTTAAAAATTCTAAAAATAGGACTAAAACTTTTTTGAATTGCATGAAAAAAATTATCGCTATTTACATTTTTATAGCTTTTACGCATCGCTTAGTATATCGTTTTTCTTAAAATTTGCTTGGAATTTATTACACAGGAAAATAACGAAATGTTTTACATCCGAGTGATTTCAAACATTGACGAAAATATTAAATTTTATTTTGTGAAATTGTTGAAAGAAAATGAAATTACAGAAATCAACCAACAATAAAATAATTTTATATTATTAATTATATAACGTGTTCGTATACAATAAGAATATTAACTTTATCAAAATTTCAAAGAAAAATTTCCAATCTGTAATTAATATAAGCAGCTATCATCGACAGGAGTATGCCAATAGGCATCTCCATTTTCTGGACATTGAATTCGCTTATTGAAACGTGTACGAATTTTCTTTAGAAATCGCTATATATCTTACATGTAGATTTTAGATTTTATCGTCAAAATTTACCTTTATTACAAAAGCTATATTTTAATTTTATAGTAACATTAAGATATATTTCACGTTTGAAACACAATAAACATCGAATATCTTTAACTAGAGGATAAACGAAACTTTTCAGCTAAATATTAGATTACATTTTAATATTAGTCTTTATTTTATAGATAAATCATTTTATATTACTGCATTTACGAGGTTTCGTGTTAAAGTTATCTCAATGAAAAGACAAATATTATCCATTTGTAGATAAAATATGTCAGCGTGAGTACCACNACTTTTCAGCTAAATATTAGATTACATTTTAATATTAGTCTTTATTTTATAGATAAATCATTTTATATTACTGCATTTACGAGGTTTCGTGTTAAAGTTATCTCAATGAAAAGACAAATATTATCCATTTGTAGATAAAATATGTCAGCGTGAGTACCACAGTAATACTCACTTGTCTTTATTTATATGTGCTTATATTAAGCAAAAGATATTGCCTTTATCACGAAACATTTAATTATATAAATTATATTATAGTGTAATATCTACAGATCAGCAATTCTAAAATCCTTTCCAGACTATGCGCCTCTTTTCTTAAGATGAAAAAAGTTCCATTTATCTCTTAACAGCGTAACATGGATTTATTTCAGTTCACTCACGACACGCGAAAAGATGTTCAATTAAATCACTAAATTATTATTGCGAGTACAACTTTTGAACAATGATCTTTATTAATCTGTGATTGAAAGATTTAAGGAATTGGATTGGTGGAATATGGCAATACGCAGGCGATCTGCCAAGGGAAAATTCATTCCTGAAAGACTTTCTATTGGAAGCTGGTCCATATTTAAATGTTAGACACGTGAAAAAACTCAGAAAACTTGACTTGGTCGGCCCGTTAATATTAATAAAGATATCAGCAACTTTTAAACATAAAGAGGAAATTCAACTGCTAGAAAAAAAAATTGAGAGAAAAAATGGAAAATTCTAAGTTTATTTACACGTAAGAAATAAGAAAATTATGTCCATATCTACTTTAGATACTTTTGAACTGTTTTACATATTCAAAAATAATAGGAATGAAAGTAAATTTTGACAATAAAATCTTTACGCCGAAACTTATACGAAAAAACAATAAGAAATAAATATCTTTTAATAACTTAAATTTATCACTTAAAATAGAAATGTCTATTGACGTACCACCGCAATTAGTTAAAAGATGATGTTGCTGTCATTGACACAAATTACAAAATTTCACCCAGATTTGACATTATAGTTTTGAATAAAATAGAACATTGAAACTGTTTAATTACGGAACCTTTAAATGAAAGATTATTCTTGATTTTAAAATTGCACTTATTTGAAAAAAATAATAATAATAATTGGAATTAGCGTTATAAGTGACATGATTTATCCGAAAGCGAATTCTTAATCGGAGCATTTGGAAAGAAAAAAAACAGAGTTTGAACGGCAAACCGTTGTAACATCAACATTTACAGCTCAGTTTATTTCTAATACTCGAGTACATTAAATGATACTTTAAAGATGGCGACACAAATCTCCATATTAGTTATAAAGCATTAAAATGAATCTTGTGCAGTTAGGCATTTAATAAAAAAACACAATAAACTAGAGTGGGATTATTAAAATGTAATTTAAATAAAAATTCATCAATAAGAAGAATTTTAATGACAAAAGGTAATCTCCACTTTCGGAAAAATCTTTGTTTGTTTTAGGAAAAAATATGTATTTTACGCTTAGGAGATTTTTGGTTAATTTGTCAATATTTTCAAAACAAAAATTAATCCATGTTAATAGAAATTTAAACGTATTTTTTCTATATAAATTTTTAACTTTGAACGATTTTTTTATATTGATCTATAATATTTGTATGCAGTTTTAAAAAAGTTTAGATAAAATAAACTATTAAAGGAATATACGTAAAAGAAAAGGTAAGTTATGAAGACTTCCCGCACTACACGATCAATTTTTAAAATATTTCAGTAATTATATTTATATTTTTATTTTATTGCCAACGATTTCTTACGTTCGTACTTAAAACCAAAGAAAACTATATTTTTTAAATAATCTGTAAGGGAATAGTCATTTGAATTTTTGCTTAAAATAATTGAATTGAAATAATTTTTCATCTGATGATTTTACTGATATTATTAATTAATCTTGCAATATTTTGCACGAAAGTTTGGAAGATACACAATGAAAGCGTTTTGAAATCGTACGTGCCGTTTCGAAGATATTAAAACTAACGGCACGAAGAAAAATAGTCTCGAACCTAAATATTTATAAAGTCTAAAAGGATTTATTTGTTTATTAATATACTATAAAGATCTGATAAAAATCTAATGCTAAAATGAAATCATTTTCAATTATTTAAATGAAATTTATTGATTAGCTGTACACTAGTGATACTTTACTTTTTATATTTTAAATCAATTATTCTGTTTTGTTGATTATATTACTGTAAATTTATAACACATATAGGCCTATATTAGACTGTCAAGCTATATTGAACTTTCAAACTGTTGAAGCAATTATTTTTTTTTTATTTAATTCTTGTTGAAACAATATTTTTCTTATAAAAATCTGTCAATTATTACATTTTTCATAAATGAACATATGTGAAAATAATATATTTGTATACATATATGCGCTTGAAGATGATGTTTCATATATTAAAATAT
>NW_019385051.1:275890-287021 GCF_000671375.1 Centruroides sculpturatus | reverse complement strand
CAGTGCTGTGGCGCTGCAATCTTTGGCTATGTCTTGGGCTACTCAAATATTTTACGTTTTTGATACTAAATTAAGTTCTGAAATATAATTTTTTATTGTTTTTATATTTTTCAATATATTTATTTTGTTTGTACAAAATAAAGAAATAATTTTTAACAATACAATAGTCACGATTATTATTTTAAAAAGTTTACGTTGGGCTTAACATCGACGAAAATTCAACGCAAAGCGACACGCAACGGAGAAAAGTTTCAGGATGGGATAGGTTAATACTGTATATTTTTTCGTACATAATCGGTTATCTGAAAAATAAGTTATCCGAAACCCCAGTCCCCAATTGATCCCCCAAACGACGCTCTACTGTATAAACATTTTGTTTTATCGAAGACAGTTTACGGTGATATGAAATGAAACTAAAGCAAACACATGGTCAAAGTGAAATAAGAACTTCGTATTTATACCTTAGTATCAGGAGAGATGATTATATAATCTCCTTTGCTTATATCATGTGAAACTTGACATAAATTGATGTGACTTAATATCATATAGTAACCAGTATGGAACGATAATACTGTATGTATATTTGACAGAATTTTATTAATTCTCGTAAATAGTAACTGCAACTGATGATGAAATTTCATTGATGATGAAATGATATTTTTACAACAATTAAAGTTGATATCATTTTATTCCCGCTAAAACTTTACAAATATATTCCATTTTCCTTAAAAGAAAGTTTAAACAACATATAAAACATTCATTTACGTATAAAAATAGGTAGCCGCAGCCTTTAATTAATTTCTGAATCAAAGACTACCTTCGACGCTTTTTAAGCGCAATTTGACCAAAATCCCCCGGTAATATGGCGGACAAATTGCATTAGACAGAATAGACGCTTTAACAAAGAACCGCCATCTAGTTATACTTCTTTACTCCTCGTTTATGGTGTAGTATCGTGTCATACACATTATTTCCTAAATAATATGCTGCTCGATTTTTTAATTTGAATGTTTCTGTAATTTAGTAATTACGTTACATATATAAACTTTTTCTTAAATTCGTTTGTAAGAAATCAAAGAAGGGAAAAAATAAATTAGCATGTTTACATATATAAGCATCTCAATACTCGACGTTATCGCCAAACGATACCGTAATACAACGGGCTATTTTCTGCTACATTATTAATTAATTTTAAATAATTTGTTACTTAAAATTTATTAATATTGATTAGTATGTTTTAAACGTCATTACACTGACGAAACAATTAACTTTAACATAGATGACTTATTTTAGAACGTTTAAAAATTAATTCTTACAATTTCTGTTAAATTTCCGGTAAAAATATTAATTAATTTAATTACACAGATAGCAGTAGTTGATATTATCATCATCCAGCTTCTCGTAGAATGTACTGAACAATGCTGAACAATGCTAACAGTATTACCGTAATACAGGAGAGAGATTACCATTGCTAAACAATGCTAACAGTAACATACTTAGAATATTGATGAAAAAATTAATATCATTTCGTAACTAACAGCGCATTTCTCGTTAATCTTTTCGGTATAGGCTAACAATCGGCTTTCTTTCGACTTTTCGAAATCTAACGTTATTTCAAATTACTGCAACTGGGACGATCTTATCGCTCCCTTTTAGGAACGCCTATCGAGAGATTTGATAGTTCAGAAACGGAAGTGACTCTTATTTTCCCTCCGGCCTGGAGTGAAGAGGTAAGACGTATTTTGCAGAGAAAGAAATAAAAAGAACAGTTAGATACTCTATAATGTCAAATTCCACTTTATTCTCTCTGGAATGGAAAAGGATTAAGGAAAAAATAAATATATACTTACATGTTTGTTTACTTCTCTGGTAGGAAACTTAACGTGGAAAAGTGTACTTTATACGTCTCGATCAAATAAAACAAATCATTTACTTTTGATTGAAAAGATCGTTGTAGATATCTGCTTACAAAAATAACTTTTACAGTACGATTTATAGGAAAATTTTCCTCTATTCTATACATTATAATTTGTAATTTATAAACCGTAAATAACTTTCAGTAATAAACGAAATGTATTTAATATAAGTAGTGGCGTGACTACCATTTGTGTAACCTGTGCGAGAAGTCAAAAGTAGCTAGGACCCATGGTCTCTCATTCTAGCTGCAATAGTCGAAAATGGTCGAAATAGTCGAAAGAATTCTATCAATTTAACTGATAGAATTCTTTCAAATATGTTATTTAAGGACTTTAAGGGACTTTAATAATAATTCATAAAATGTTTCTATAAAAATATAACGCATATATAATATAATACAACTAATCAACATAAAATGAAATAATAAACATTTAAAATTTGAGGAATTGTTTTGATTCTCCGGCCTGTGGACAATAAGATGGGCCTTTTTTTAGGCCAGTGTGGGTTTAACCATAACCTACAATAGGGCAACTGGATGGTGAGGAACGGGACCCACCATCCAGTCGCCATCTATCTTTCACTCTTATAAAAAATTTCTGGTGTTTTTCAATCTCCCGGTTCTCCAAAGCGATTAGCTGATGCTTAAACGTCTCGATCATCCGGCCAGCTAGAAAGATTTTATTGTAAATTATTTAAAAATAAATCTTAAGTAAAAGTTATTCCCGATAATTATTTTAAATAAGAATTTAAGTTTAAAAATTGGCGAACGGTATTACTTATGGAGACATCCTTTTATGTGAGGTTACGCCTCCGCAAAAAGTGTTAAATGGATTTTTAAAAAAGCCTTCTGGCGACGATGCTTATGTCATAATTTACAACAATAGTTAATTACAATTAAAAATTGACAGACGGTAAAATTTTTGCGTAGTGCAGCCTCAAATAAAAGGTCGTCTCCGTAAGTGAAAATTTTTTTTTTTTTCTTTTGGTATCTTAAACGATTGAAGATGTATATGATTTGTATCTTCAAATCAGTAATATATATATATTGAAGTTACTACTCTGATAAATCCAGTAAAGAATTTAGCTGTTCTTCATACAAACTCTTCAAGTTAATCCGAAATTTCAACATTGTAATTAAGCTACAGTTTAAAATTATTATGAAGGATTACCTCATTTTACTTGTTATAGTCGATTACTGTCAACTTTGACAAAGACGAAAGAATATTGCGGAAGTGAAATATAAAAACTTGAAATAAATTATAACAGATAAAAAGAGTACAGCTAAACAGGTGAAAAAAAGGTTTTGTTTTGGGAGTCGGGAACGGATTAATTAATGCAACCCTTACGCTCTCTCTCTCTCTTCTTTTTTATGGGGAATTTTCGTTTAATGATTAAATTCAAGAATATTTCAAATTTGAGAAGAGGCTTTTCTTTCTTCAACTGTCTTCATTCTTATCAATTGCATATGTCATTAAAATATCGATGCATGGAAGTATCACTCCTTTTAACGGATGTTTCTGATGTTTCTGGTAGAGTTACTTTCCGAGTTTTGCTCAGTTTAATAGAGTTAAAAGTCAAAAACAAATTATATACAATATGCAAATATTTTGAAACCTCGCATATACTTGAAAAATGAAGAAATGTATAGTTGATAATTCAGCTATTTCTGAATTAGGAAATTAAAATTTTCAGAGAAATGAAGATAACAACGTCACATGTAAGATGAAAACTTTCTTATTTGGTACGATAGTTGAAATTATTAAATCCAAATAGGAATATAATTTTATAAATCTTCAGCATAATTGTAAAAATTTAGCTTATTTTTTATAATATTTGAAAAGAACTATTTATTCCTTTTCTTCAATTCATTAAGTCTTTCACAAATTTTAATTATTGAAAAGTCACTTGTAATGTTAAATAATGGAAAATAATATACAGTTGAATATGTCTGTCTAAAATTTCGCGAAAACGAGAAAAAAAATTCGAAAT
The DNA here is from genome assembly GCF_000671375.1 of Centruroides sculpturatus. NCBI lineage: Eukaryota > Metazoa > Arthropoda > Arachnida > Scorpiones > Buthidae > Centruroides > Centruroides sculpturatus. The sequence continues at coordinate 283,115 of NW_019385051.1, read as the reverse complement.
AGATTTCGAGATATAAAGGTTCGTACACAGTAAACAGTAATAGGATTGATTGAAGATAAGATATTTTATTAATGCAATAGCAAGTACAGTACATACCTGTATTAAGTAAGATGCAAGCCAAACTTATAGCCAATCAGAGAAGAGCAACGTTAATTTCAACTATGTACTGTATTGCAAGAGATGTTTCTCAACTGCAATTTACGTTATCAAAATGTAGTCGCTGAGCTTTGAATTTGTAATTAGCACTTCAGTTCATAATTTCAGATATAGAAATTTTGTGAGAAACTATTTGAAATTAACATGGAAAAAATATTGCATTTAGGTTGAAAATGCAAGGGGGGAAATAATTTACGACATAAACATATTGGAGAAAGACAAGTTTAACTGTATATAAGTTATTTTCTCTTTTTAAAAATTTACTATATTTTCAGGCATTTTTAATACAGATTATTCCACTTCTAATGTATATGCACGTAGAATAACGCAGTACATGTAACTGTAATAACATTTACAGAAATTAGTACAACTACTTCCGATCAAATTTGTAAAAAGAATCATGATATTTGAATTGCACATTATTGTGAAGTGGGAAGAAGTATAAATTATTCTTTTTAACCTAGTTGAAGTATAGATATTAATATTGAATCTTCAAGTGTATTCCCTCTATCCGATTATTCGATTTTCTGCGTACAGTGTTCTCTATTCGAGAGTTTTGCTGTCGCTTATCAGTTTAAGGAAACTCGTTAGTTATAGTTCACTGTAGGGATTTGTGAATAATCTCATTAACACCTACCAATGTTTACTAAATTAAACAATTTTTACAAATACTTCGATTCGACAATACTCATGAGAAGTAATACAGTTACAGTTTTATTGGAAACTGCTTGATAAAAATTTTTCAGCGATCTGGAAGAACAGACTACTTCATCCAGATTTCAACCTCTAGAATTTGTTAACACGCATATTAATGAATAAACTGTATAAAATTAAGATTATAGAATGTGTGTAATTATACTAAATTGATTTCTCTTTTCTGTTTTTTAATAACATCAAAATACTGTAGATACTTTTTGTAAGATCGTAGTCATAAAGCCATTTAAGTTGAAATAGTGTTGAAAATAGTTCCTTGTTTATTCAAATTTTAGGTTTATTGTCACACATAACAATAAATTATAAAAAATAAATAACGGATGAATTTTGGCACACATGAATCAATAAATAATTATAAAATAATTTTTTTGTATATACAAAATAAAATTAACAAATTTTTCCTACAATCTGAAAAGTACATTTTAAAAAGGATTCGTTAAGTTTATAAATAAAAACTTGTAATATTTTTTAAAGTAAAATAGATTTCTGAATTATTCTGAAATAGTCCATTTTATTTACAGTCCTTAATCTTACATTTTTGAATAATCAAACATCCTTACTACACCCGATACGTTTAAACCTATACACCAATCAAAGCCCGATAATATTCGGCTTTGGTTGATGTATACATTTTTTAATAGTTAAATTTCTATAACGAAAACTAAAGTTTTGTTTTATTACCAATAGAAATTGGCCTAAACCGATCTTTAAAAATGTACTAAATGTTACATTTCACATGTACAAGTTATTATCAATAATGCAGAATTTTATTTCGTTGTAAGATATAGAGTGACTCCAGTTTACCAAGTTTTTTAAAATTTTATACTATAAACATTTGGGTCGGGGAAACGTTATACACAAATATATGATTATATAACGATTATATATGATGATATACAAATATACGTTATACACAAATGGTCATGTGAGAAAAAGTTTGAGAAACGTTGCTCCAATACTCCATTCTTGGTCGTCCTCTTCTCTTAAATGATATTTTTATTCATTCTGAATGCCTTGATATATATCCTATCATGTTTCTTCGTTTATTTGTATTGTTTAAAATGTTTCTATTTTCTCTTAAATCTACTCATTGGACAATTTTTCAGTCCAAGCTACTTTCTGCATTCTTCTCCAGCACCACATTTCAGACGTTTGTAGTTTTGTTTTTGTTCTCTCTTTTTTCGTCAATGTTCATGTTTCAAAACCATGCAATGTCACTTCCCAAACATAACTTTCGATGAAACTTCTCTTCACATCCACAGAGATGTTCAGTGATGTTAGCATTCCTTTCATTTTGTACAACGCTTCTTTTCCTTGTGCAATTTATTAGATTGTTTACTTTAATGGACAAATATTTTTCATTTTCTAACCAAGAAACAAATACATGAGGTAAAATTGTAAATCATCGTACCGAAGAAAACAGATAAACACGAGAATATTGTTATTTCGATAGGTAATATGTTAGTTGAAATAAAATTGGACAATCGACAAGAGAATAAATATTACAGTTTAGATCTGCACAGATAAAAAAATATGGGATAAATCAGGTGAAATATTAATCCAGAATATGATTGAAAAAATAATAAGAAGCGAGAGCAATGTTTTGGTAAAAATAAGTATTGAAAATCTGTCATGGATTCCTTCAACTATTACTATTAAATATATATTTATGTATTATTTATTATTATATTTAATATTTATTGAACATTACACGAAATAACGTATAAATAAATGTATTTTATGTAATAAATGTATACCTTTATATTTTAAAATAAGTTTATTGGTATGGTTCGCTACTCACACACTTCAGAAACTAAAATGAATCAGTCTGTTATCCTAGAATTGAGACTCTAGCATTATGTAACGTTTTTCTAAACACTCATTCCCCCTGTAACACGTCGTAACGGTTACCTACAAACTCGTAGTCCCCGAAAACTGACATTTAGTCAGGTTTAAAAAGGAAAATATTCCTGTAGGAATAGCATAAGAGCTGTATGCATATGGCAAACTCTTTTATCTTGCCGACTTCTTGCTGTCTTTAGTGTTGCACCAATCCTTTTAAGTAAAGATTTTGTACAGAAATGGCGTTTCTTTTCGTTATATTCTGTGTAATAACTCTACATTTAATGAGATAATTACTTGTTAAGATTAAAAAAAGAATTTAAACCTATCGAAAATGCACTGATTTGTTATACAAAACACTCTTTTCTTAAAAATAAATATAACAAAATTTTACTTAGGCGAAACCGGTTTAGAAGTACATAAAATAGAATTTAGCGTACTTCTGGACAGATTACTACAAAATTCCAAGACGTATTCTTTAAGAATATCGAACTTCGAATTATTTGTGGAGTATAGGGCCTATATTAATTTCTTATTATTCAGTTTAGATGATACTTTACTATATTTAATGTTCAGACACTTCGGTAAACACAAACAAATAAATAATTATAGATGAAAAATATTATCTATATATATAACCCATTCAAAGTGTCCGTCTGTCCCGTAACCGTTTGATAACGGACACTANGGGCAAGTCACTACTAATTTGAGGTGAAAGCATGTATTTTAAATTAAATAAATTAAAAATTGCAGCCCGGCATTGTGACGATGTCACAATAATTAATTATTCGTTTCTCCTTTTACTAAATTTAGAAATGGAAGTCGTCGAAAATCATGTTGTAACAAAATAAGGCAATATTTTAAGACCACCTATTTTCTAAAACCAATTTCTAGCTCTAATACGTTTCGAGTTCAAATGTGTTAATTTGTATGCAGAAGCTTCTTTTTGATACTTTTTATTAGTAAGTTGAAATGATCTTGATTTATTTAAATGTTTTTATTAAAACTTGCATAACATTATTTGGTTTGATTTGATTTTGATGAGATACGACAACAACATATTGGCCACCTGCCACTCGGAAGAACTTTCTAGACGAAACTGACCCCTATTTAATGTTAAAAATGTATTATTTTCACATTTGTTAATTTGTTTTCATAATAATTGAGATTTTTATGAGAAAAATATTGTTTCGACAAGAATTCAATAAAGAAATAATTTCTTCAACAGTTTGAAAGTTCAATATAGTTCAACAGTCTAATATATACTGTATTATAAATTTAATCTAATCAACAAAACAACACAGAGGTTCTTTGTTCAACAGCCCTTGGTAAAGCTTGAACACAAGACCAATGGTCAGTGGTTTTATCCGCTCGGCCAGTGATAGGCGATAAAATTATATATGACAGTTCTTTTCAAAGATATCATGAATACTAACAATGTTAAGTTTTTGATGCTAAAATTCTTTACTTATCGATTTATTAATGTGTTTCATTAGCATTTTAATTCATGGTTATCAATTAGCTAACTAAATTTAAAATACACGTAATATTTTTATAACTAATAATCACTAACAAATGGAAAAGATGTAGAAATTATTTCAAATAAATTATTGATATATCAATATGCATTATTATATTAACACTGTCCGGGTGACAATGTGAATATTTCGGTCTATCGTCATATTACAGCAACAATGAGTAACAACATCAAAGAAATTCTTTCATGCTTTATGCAGTATTGGTATTCGCTATTTTAAAATGACAATGAGATAGTTGTACAACTCTGATTAATTAAACGTTGCATACTTAAATTTTATTATTACTTTATCGCTAGAAATTCATCGATAAAGTGTATAAACCTAATTCAACCTGTAAAAATGATTAAGTTTTATTAAATTCTATAAATATATATATATATATTTTCTTTACTGATTCTTCTCATATAAAACATTTTAGGATCTCTTACTAAAATACTCGTGAGTTAAGTAGTTTCATACCACTGGAAACTGAGGGAATAAATTAATTAGACGATAAGCCTATGATATTGTGTAAAACTTTTTATACATTCAAAATATTATCAGTTTCAAGGAAAACTTTTTCAAAAAAACACTTAACTTGCAATCGATAGATTGCAAAATGAAAACAAATAATCTATTAATAAACTCTTTTAACAATGAAAGCAATAATATAGTGTAATTTAATTTTCCTTCTCATTTCTATCAAATTACAAGCAGAGTATTTTAATGTTATTTCGCGATAGATGAACATTTTTATCCTTATACAATCATTGATTATCTGAACTTCTCCTGAGAGAAATTTTGGCTTTCTTGGAAAAATATATACAGTGGGTGATCGGTTAACCAACATAATCCGTTCCAAGACTTTGTTCGCTATCCGAATTGTTCGTTAATCGATCATCCACTGTAGTTTTATTTATTAAAGAATGATATTAGGATAGCTCGTGAAAATTTACATTGATCGCAAGAAAAAATCAATTTATCATATATTAAATATCGAATTAACTTATGTAACTTTTGTCTTAAGTGTGAAGTCTTTAAAAAAATACAAGTGTTCTACTTGTAATTTTTTCTTAGATCTTAAAATGGAGTAAGTAAGGCTCCAAAATATCTGAGTATCTACGTAACAAGCGATATAATATTAATCATTATTCTTTACTTGTAGGCAAATAAATTTTATATAATCATTAAATAATATTTAGTAAGAAATAAAAAATACTATTACATTAAGATATAGCGGAAATAGATTCAAAATTACATACTTGAGTAAAACGATTTATCATACAGTTTACCGAATAATTGATAGTAGGTGCAACTGTCAGTCACTACAGCATAAAGTCGTGGGCTTTCCTTACATGTAACGCTGGCCGACCTACTTTAAAAAATATTTAATATTTTAAGATACTTTTTTTAATTATGAGATTTTAATCAACAAACTAGTCTAAGATAATCATAAATCAATAAAGAATTAATCTATACATGAATTACTCCGATATTTTCTAACAGAAACTCATTTAAAAATAAGCAATACTTTCCTCACTGGTAAAGGATAGAATCTATTCGAATCCGGATATCTTTAATGAAAATATGAAATATTTTTACAAACAGTAAGAGATTGTGAAAGAATATTGTCGAGATAAAATCGTTCGACATACGATTTCCCGCGCTTTTCCGTATTTTCAAACGAACGACGGTTGTCACCATGGGAACGCTGATCAGACAACTTTGGAAACTCGACCGCGGATTGGCTGGAAGACATCATACCACCAGCGGACGTCTTGTAGCGCTACTAAGCGCTGATTGGTCCATTTGTCTCAATCCATATAAAAGGATTGAGTTTAGGCGGGAAGTTTAGTTTCACCTAGGACAGGGGTCGGTAGTTTGTCAAGTGAGAAGAGCCAAATTGTCATGAAAACAGGATAACAAAAGTACCAGAGAGCCGCATATTAATTTAAATGTGCGAAATACGACACACGACAGGGGCGCTTCTAGTGGACGTTTTTGGCATAACGTTACACGGATGGACGGACACGCGTTCAATGTGTTATACATATAGATATGCTTCAAATGCTACCACTCTTATGCGATACATATTGATCGCGAGTGTGGTCATGTGCGGACGGCGTACGACTCTATCTCATAAAGGCATAAATTATAAGGCTGCGGTGAAAAGAGGTGAGGTGAAATTGGAGTTTATGTCCGAAGAGCCGCAAACGTCTATGCAAAGAGCCGCATGCGGCTCGCGGGCCGCTAATTCCGACCCCTGGCCTAGGACACATCAAGGGAACTCACGTTCGTCAAGCTTCGCCTAAGTTAGCCTAGAAGATTGTTTCGTCTCGCTGTGCTGTAACTAACGTTGGAAGGAGTTCGTCGCAAGGTGTTCTTTTCGACTAACCTGTTGTCGTGGATTAAAAGTATTTGAACTTTGTTACACCTGAAGTGTTGTAATTGTTGTTTGTGAACTTTTGTAACTGTATGTACTGTACGTTTTACTCGTAATATAAACGTTTTTGTGGAAATTCAGTAACTTCTCGTATATCGTTTTGAATTTGACTAATATCATCGAACTAAATTAAAGACCCAAGACTGATTGTTTTTCTTGAAAAACCCAGCTAAAAATAGTGCACTGCACTGACAATAAATAGCCAGAATAATTAAATGCCTATTCAACAAGGTGGCAGTCACATAATCGTGATTGAAAAATTCCTGCCGCCATGTTGCTGGAGATAGTTCTGCACTGCCGCGATATGAAAATACAGTAGAGCGTCGTTTATCCGAAAGTCAGTTATCCGAAAGAATTCCAGTTGGCAAATTTAAATTTTCGCTTGTGCTGTGGCGCTGCAATCTTTGGCTATGTCTTGGGCTACTCAAATATTTTACGTTTTTGATACTAAATTAAGTTCTGAAATATAATTTTTTATTGTTTTTATATTTTTCAATATATTTATTTTGTTTGTACAAAATAAAGAAATAATTTTTAACGATACAATAGTCTT
>NW_019385051.1:260468-269965 GCF_000671375.1 Centruroides sculpturatus | reverse complement strand
ATTATTATTATTCATTTGGCCCATAAATTATTATTTGGTCAATATAACAATATAAATAATTCAGTATATTTGTAATAGGAATTTATTATTTCAGGGGCTTATATCTCGCGAAGGATCGCGAGTAGGGGTATGGTTCCTTTGACTTTATTGTTCGCACAGGGGCTACAGTTTGGGGGGGTCGCCACCTCTTCATTCGGAGGGTAAATCTTACCATTGGGACTTTAACAGAGCTGTACAGCATATTGATAGGAACAAAAAAGTCAAAGGAACCGTGCCTCATGGAAATTTGTAAAGAACGCCCACTAGGGGGCGTCCCGGGCTACTAGTTAAGTATATTTTCCGCTTTTAAATATTTTCTTAACGGTATTATAGGAAAATAAGTGTTAATTTTAAATAAAAATTTTAAACACTGATTTGAAATGAAGAAAAACAGATTGCGACACTTTAGTTTGTTGTATAAATTTAAATTACATAATACCTCATTATTGTGGATATATAAGCAATAACGTTCTTTTTTTCATTTCAGCTGTTACTTCGGAAATTGCATAAAATTCAAAATTATTTGATCAAAATATATATTGCTTACGAGTCTTCTTTACGCAATAAGGTAACTTTCTTTTTCCTTTCAAGAAACTCTGTATCACTTTTACTGACTTTTTCCCACAATATTCCAGAACATTAAAATTACTAAAATTAATGAAATTCATATGAGAATTTACGATCGAATTTGTTATAGACATAGTAAGCTACTCGAATAATCTATATATATAAAATTACATGTCCTGACTGACTGACTGATTGATTCATCATCGCCCACAGCAAACCACTGAACCTAAAGAGATGAAATTTGGTACGCAGGGTACGTCATAAAAATGCACACTAAGATGGGATTTTCGAAATCCCCCCGAAGGAGAGGGAAAGGATTAAGGCTTAACCTGAAGAACAGCTTCTACTATACTGTTTTAGATGCGATTTTTTTTTTTTTGTTTTTGATAGTAATAACTTAATTTCCAAACGTACAATATTTACCAAATCATCCAAATCGTTTGTCCGAGCAACGCAGGGCTCATTTGCTAGTTTAAATTATAAATGCAACAAACATTTGCCTTTGCGCATTGTTTTTCTATCAGTTGACTTCAGTATTTTCTTCTCAAAAAATGCATATGTCACATTAGTTTATCGAAGATATTAATGGTCTCGTCTGAATAAAATCCGATGTAAATGCATGTTTTTTTTTATTTCAATTTGATTATAATTTTTTGATATCTAGAAAGCTTGATTTAAAGAAATTATCGATTGAGACGTGCAAATGAATGCTCCAGAATAGCTGCTCTAGACACGGCCGGATGGCCGAGCAATCGAGGTGCAAGTCTACCGCTCTGAGGGGCCAGGAATCGAATCCCGACAAATTGGAAAATTTCCAAGAATTTTTCGGGTGTATATGTCGGGCACAGTTCCTCATTAACCAGCCGCTCCATTGTGGACCTACCCGAACTGTTAATTGGCTTGCTAAAAGAAACCCTCTTAGTTCCCACAGGGTGGAAACAGTTTAAAAAATAGCTGCTCTAGAAAGAGAATAGTTTCATCTACAATTCTTCGGGCACTTAGACAACATTTAAAAAGTACGAATGAATAATTTATACTTTATATTCAATTTAAATAGTTTATCAATCGTATGCATTTATAATTTTTGAGTCTAGTAATTATTAATTTGCATCGATAAATCTGTATGAACAAATAAACTTTCAATAAATCCAAGTTAAAAAAACAAATAAATAATTTAATGTGCCTTTAATTATTAATTAATTAAATTAATAACATTAATGTTAATAAATAAAATTTAGTTAATAACATTGATTTAATTTTATTTCATTGTTAATTTAATTAATGTTATTTATATTTTTAATTATGATTAAGAAATAAATTATTAATCTATGTTCACCAAAAAAAAAATTTTTTACGAAAAATAAAAATAAAAGAACTATTTAATATAACATTATATTTCTCAAAATAAAATATCTTTTCTGTCGAGAATATCAAAAAATAGATTCGGTTGCATTTTTTCTTATCGAGATAACAAAAGAGAGCATTTATTTTATCCCGTATGTATTCAAAATAACGACAAAATGTATTCTTGAAACTTTTAAAAATTCTTCGAATAACTCATTCTCTGATAATTTATCAGTGTTATTTGTCAAGTGTCCGAAATAATGTAAGATGTGTAATACTATTTAGGTCTTTGTATGAACTTTATGTTTATTTTAATTCTTAGAATAAGCCCTTTCAGATATATCCAAATGAAGAATATCAAATAAACAAAGCGTATCAGTATATACGATTGTAACGAAAACTTCAGGGCTGCTCAAAAAATTTTTTCTTGTAAATGCAAATTAAGTTTAAAGAACATTTCAGTGATAACTACTAAGAAGGCAAGATCATTCAACCATTCTTCGTTTTCTAAAAACATCTACGTTTTGCTTTTTGCTTTGCATGAACTCTTTTATTTCAGATAACAATAATCGAAATCTTTTCAAAGTTGCTGCTTTACTGAGCCATCTGACTTTTGAAAAATAAATAACGTCGTTACACTCACTCCTAACTTCTTCCAAGTATGCTTTGAAATCACGATGATTCGAACCCCGAGGTCTGATAAAATTCATAATTTTCACAAGATCTGTCATCATCTGATACATGTTTAACTTTTGAGCACATAATTGATGTTGATGAAATAAGCAATAGTAGTTGAGTATATCATAATCAACAGATTCTTTAAATAAAGAAATAAATCCGTTATTTTTACCAACTAATGCAAGAGCACCATCAGTTGTAATCGAATAAATTTTATTTTTATCAATATTGAATTTTTTAATGGCTAAATTAAAGTGCTCAAGTATGTCCCTGCCAATTGTTGTACTATTCATATGGCATAAGTTCAACATTTCTTCAATAATATTGAAATTGACATCAATTTTTCTGATGAAAATAATCAATTGTACAGTGTCACTTTGATCGGTACTTTCGTCTAATGCTAAACTGTAATGAACACGTTTAGATAATTGGGTCTGCAATGCACTCACAATACCGTCATCTATGTCATCAATTCTTCTACTAATTGTCTGATATGAGAGACACGTTTTATTGAATAAGTTCACTTTCTCGAGAGAAATATTCATGAAAAGCAATTACAATACTGTACATTCTTTTATTAATTTACCATCTACCAGTGGCTCATCCTTCTGAGTCAATTTTTCAGCTATTAAATAGCTAACTTTTTGTACATGTATCAGTTTTAACAATAGATTTTTTGAGAATGTTTTGTTGAGAACTAAACTGCTTTTTTAATTCATCTGTTTCATTTTTCTTCTTTTTCGTTTATTATATTTTGACTCATGTTTGGCAGCATTGTGACGCTTAATATTATATTCCATACGCACGGCGATTTTATCATGAGAAATAAGGCAGATAATATTATTGCATGTTTCAATTACGAAATATTTTTCTGTTCAAAAGTTATTGAATTTTCTCTTTTCTTCTGTTATTTTTCTTTTTTTAGTATTAGATACCATTACCAAATTCTGGGTTATTAAAAATATAAATTTAAAATTGATGAAATAATTATGAATATAATTGGAGGTTGAAAACAGATAACACGTTTCAATTACCAAATATTTTTCTGGCCAAAACGTATTGAATTTTCGCTTTTCTTCTGTTATTTTTCTTTTTTTAGTATTAGATGCCATTACCAAATTCTGGGTTATTAAAAATATAAATTTAAAGTTGATGAAATAATTATGAATATAATTGGAGGTTGAAAATATTTAAATTATTACGTTATCAAAAGAAATATATAGATAGACCTATGTCTGTATTATATACCTGTAATTAGAAATAAATAAAGAATAAATTAGCTCCGTCCACTTTGGCATTAGGTCTAGCCTCGAGTCACTGAAAATGGCTGACACTCTTTTGAAAGAGGGATTATGTGTCTTTTTCATCCGCCTGATGAAAGGTATTCACTCTTTATTAACTCTATATAAGGTACTCTATATAACAACATCACTTCATTACAAAAATCTTTGTAACTGAAACAATCAAAATGACAGACCACGTCACCAACTTTTTTAATTGGTCAGTTACAAATCATGTTACCAATTATGTCATTACAACGTCAAAGTGTATCCATTGAAGAATAATTTTTACGACATAGTTTATCAAAATAAATAAAAATGTACCTAAAAAATTTAGGGTGCAGTGAGCCGTGGATTGTACAGTACATCTCTGTTCTAGTTATTACTAATCCATACCTTGATTTCTAATGGAAGTATAGCTTAAAGTTGTTTTGTTTCAGTCCAAAAATCAAGTTTTTAACGTAAACGAGACGATAATTTTGATTTATAAATATAAAATGTATTACAGGCTTACTGTACGTATGCGTCGTAACAAGAAATCCTAATATATACGGTCATCATTAGAGTAAGTACTGTACAATCGATATTAGAAGACCCGAATTAGAAAACGTGCGAACCCACATTCAACCAGTACTACTACGAGTACTAAACGTTATTACTGCATCTAGTGGTACTGTACAGGGATGAACCCTGTACATACAACATCATCGATGAAAGTATTGGCTCTTGGTAATGGTAAAGACTCTTGAGTATTGTATATACAGTATATGTGTATAAAGTGTTTTTTGTCACATTCAAATCTTTTTCCTGTACTGTACTTATTTTTTCTTTACTTATTAATAAAGCCTATTGGGACTGAGAGTGGGCAGACCCTTCAGATTCTCCTGGTTACGCTATTGCATACGATTTACTTATTAAAATATAAACTTATCAGACAACCGTAACATTTACAGTTTTTTTATTTCGTGTTTTCTATAACTTTTAGTCTATTTTTTATTAATAATATGTCTAAACTGTATATTTTTAGTATTTGAATTTAATCTATCAATAATATAGAATTCAAAAAATTCTGTCTAAACTTTAAAACAAAATTGGGCAATTACACGTTCGAACCGATATTTATTATTTATTTTAAAATGAAAATAAAAGAACATTTTATTGCAGCATTTTTAAATATAAATATATAATTTTTGTTCAACGATTTTACTTTCCTTAAGTGCTACTTTACTTTGTAAATAAAAAATAACTTTGTTTACATTTCACTGTTTATCTTTAATTCTTTAATCTTTACTTTCCGTCTTGATCTATTGAAGTTTCTCAGAAATTTTATAAAGATAAAAATTTGTTGAAAAGTTGACAGTAAAACATTAAATTTTTCTCTTTAAAGATCATGAAATTTTTAATTTTCTATACGCAGTTCGATGAAAATTGCAAAATCTTTCATTTATTTATATTTAAAATGACAATATTTTTGCAAGTTAAAAATTTAATGCTGTTTTCTATATTTTCATAAAAAGTTCTTTTTACGATTGTAACTTTCTGATATAAAAGTTTTTTTAATCATTTATTTAAATTTCACTTTTATTTAGTGTATTCGAATGGTCATTTTCTGTTTTCTCTATTTAAAAATTTAGGTGTTTCGTTATTGTTTTTCACAAAACTGCTTAAAAGAAATTATTTTTGCTACTATCTTTTTAATTCCTTACTTATTGCATTTGAATCTCAAATATTATTACTTTGATTTTAAACACAAATATAAAATGATAAAAAAAAGTATTGTACAGTATATTATATAAAGAAAATTAAAAAAAAATCATTAAAATTATTAAATTCTTGTTCCTATTTTTATTAGAATTCTTATTGAACGGCTTGTATCTGTAATATAAAGATATAGAATTATATTTTTAATTTTACATGGTTTTGATGCCCATATACTTACGTTAATAATTTTTATGACCATAAAACCTTAACGTGTAACCTTTTCTGTTTGCTTACATATTAACATTAGGGAAAGTAATAATTATAAGTAATTTCTGTAGTATTTCCCAGAATTAGAATGTAGCCGATGTACTGTACATGATCTTCAATATGTATCATAGCAGCAGTAGATAAGCAACGAAGTTACGGGTGGAGGACGTATTGCGCTAGAATAAAAACTTAGAATGTGTAATACTTCTATATAAAGAGATGGCTAGCCACTCCCAAACACCCTGTAATAATCAAATGAGGCGCGGTAATTCAAATGGCTTTTTAATGCCGAAATATCTCATACTCGGAAGCATTTATTGATAAACTATACAAAAAGTCTTCAGTGGCCGAAATGAAATTCAAGCAAGAACGAACAGTGTAGAGTTTCTTTAACGCGTCTTCTGTTGAAACAGAAACCGCGTTAAAGAAACTCTACATTGTTTATTCGTACAAGCTTGACGAAAGCGGTCTGTCCACTGACAAGCTGTAAAAAATTTTTAAACACGTCAAAACCAGATGGATTTGTTTTAGAGAAACTGGAATACCTGATCAAAAATCCGTATATTTAAAATATAATTCTGGAGTATTTTCAATCACAAAACCTAAAGCTTTTAGTGAAAATTAAATACGTTTCTCTCACATCTATTGAGGTTGATGTTTTCTCAGTTCAAAGATTTACTTCACTCTAGCCGTTTGCGGCTGATCATGGAAAATGTAGTACAGCTGTGTGATTGCAAATGCAGTGCTTTTCTGTTTGTAAGCTATGGAACAGACGGGTCGGGTTCTGAAAATGACTAAAGGATGCGCATTTTCTATCATTTTCTCGAGTTTTACGTGTTCTATATTTGCATTTATGCACAATAAAATGAAGATTTTACTTTTATATGTTTTAAGAGCACTTTTTAGTATTTTTAGAAGAACATATGTACCTCAATTTTCCAAGTTTAGTCATTATTCCCACTCTCTAATGAAGGTTTCTAATTAGATAAATTTAGCAATATTAGTCGGCCTAATCGGTTATTTATCTAACCACCTAAAAAGAGTTTGTGGACTAATAAACAAAAATTGTTATGTCTTTCTAATCCGACTATCCACCAGAGTTCAAGAATTACCCAGAAGCAATTTTAATTTCCATGTGTTTTATTTAAATGCAACTTTTTCGTCGATCCCTCCTCAGTAATGTTTACACAAATATTTTACAGTAGGTAGTGTCTACAACAAAGACCACGCCGAGTATTCACAGTCATCTAAAAACCACTCTACAATTCTACCCAAAACATTCACAGTTAACACAAAGATGGTTGTGCATACTTGGCGTGGTCTTTGTTGTAGACACTACCTACTGTAAAATATTTGTGTAAACATTACTGAGGAGGGATCGACGAAAAAGTTGCATTTAAATAAAACACATGGAAATTAAAATTGCTTTTGGATAATTCTTGAACTCTGGTGAACAGTCGGATTAGAAGAACACAATTTTTGTTTATTAGTCCACAAACCACTTTAGGTTGTTAGATAAATAAAATAGAGGATTTGAATCCTCTATTTTATTTATTTTATTTTATTTGGAACTTCGTCGAAATAATGTAATTAATCATTTTAATAACTTCTGAAAAGAACCCGAAGATCGCGTGACTTAAAATTAACAAAGTTTATTATATTTTTGTCAACATCATTGAAAATTTTAAAATTGAAGCGCTAACATTCAATGAAGTTATTGTATTATAAAAAGTCCTAATATAGGACTTTTTATAATACGATAACTCCAATTAAATTGGCTTATTTAAGCCAATTTAAAAATGGATCAATAGATATTTTCACCATGTTTTTCGAATATCCCATAATAATGATGACAAGAAAAGTAAATGTACAATTTAAAACAAAATCGAGCTGTTTCAACTCTTAGAGTATTCTTCATAGAAGATTTACGAACCAAATCCTGAAGCTGAATTTGATATTTTCTTGTAGCTCTGTTGTTAACATTCTTCGATAAAGAAGCACTTAAACATTTGTTCAGTGTAGAATAGGTGCCAACAAGCGTTTACAAAATTGTTTAGCTGAAGCAAAAAATATTTATATACATTTAAAACGTTTTATGTTTATTTATTTTAATGCCGACAGTAGAAGCGGCTAAGGCGTCATCTTACCATTTTAAAAGAATCAGAATCATATCCAGTGAACAATTCCAAAAAATTTTTTGTGGGCAGGCTGTCCGGAATATGTCGGACCACATTCCTCTCTACCTGTTGTCTCCATTGTGGTCTTGGCCAAACCCACATTGAGGCGTGTTTCAAAGGTCCTCTACTGCCCACAGAGTGAAAATAGTAAAAATAATATTTTTCTATGTTTCTAAAGTAAATAGATTTACTCATAATCTTCTTAAATCCAGTAACCAATTGGCTTATCAGTGGCCAAGTTGATAAAATCACTGAAAACTGGTAGGTGATCTCAGGCTGGCGAGCAATCCGTGTTCAACTGTTTAACAACTAGCGTTCATTAGTACAGGGCTGGATTTTACCGGATTTTCTTTACGCCTCTAAAGGCTGTTATATACGTTACGGAAATTTTCAAAGGATGTACTGTACTTAACAGACGAAAAAAATCGCATATAACTGGCTGGATCGAACATAGTAATTTACAAGACTTATTAAAATATTTCCCAACGTATAAAGAATTATTTTTATTTAAAGGTGGATAGATAGAAAAAAAATCACGGTTAATCCTCAAAGGATTTCCGTAACGTGTATAACAGCCTTAACACTTAAATAGGGACCCGTTTCCCGTAGAAAGTCTCCGGTATGCATTTCTCCCTGGTATGTTGTCCAAGTGTTCAGTTTCCTATAATATCCTATCATTCCATTCCAATAAATTTTCGAATTAGCTTCGTTTTTGCAATTGAAAATCTACACAGGCGTATCTATCGAATTCTGAAAATCTTCAAAAAATCATAATTCATATTTGTATAGCTTAATTGAATCAAATCCGAACAGATATTATCTTTACATGGGCTATATATTTGAAACTTACGTAAAATAACGAGAATACACTTAGTTTCCTATTCTTTAATTTCTTTTATATTTGAGAAGAGAAAACGGAGAAAAGAACCCGCCTTTATCGTTTTCTATTGGTGTAATTAGAATTTCTTTGTTATTTCTCGGTTGATTGTAAATTTTCTTTTGTATTATTATTAGCAAATTAAAAAAGTCCTTCGCCCATGGTCACAGATTTAAAGTGTTTAATTTTCCCACATTGTTATCTTGTCGTCATTTCGTAGTAAAAACTAATTCTTGCTCGTGAAGAATCGTTTGTTGATCTTTCATTACAAATTATTTATAAAAAGTAACAATAATTTCGAAATTTCTTTTAATTATTCTTCGCGCAACTATTCTATAATACTGTTATAAAATTGGGTATATATTCATATTTATTACGTTGCTTTTTTCTTTCCTTCTCCCCTAATAACAAACAATGCAATATTTTGTTTTCGTGTCAACAACAACAAAGAAGATATGGGAATGCGTCAAAGAGAAAAATATACTGCAGAAGATTAGTTTTCTATGTCTCCTTCAAATAAGAAATATATATTAAAAAACAAAACTGGTTAAGTGTTTTATAGATCTG